>NW_025747390.1:0-2500 GCF_021184085.1 Oncorhynchus gorbuscha | reverse complement strand
CTCTCTCTCTGTCTGTCTACTGCTCTGATCTATCCTTCTCTCTCTCTCTGTCTGTCTACTGCTCTGATCTATCCTTCTCTCTCTCTCTCTGTCTACTGCTCTGATCTATCCTTCTCTCTCTCTGTCTGTCTATTGCTCTGATCTATACTTCTCTCTGTCTGTCTGTCTACTGCTCTGATCTATCCTTTTGTCTGTCTGTCTGTCTGTCTGTCTGTCTGTCTGTCTGTCTGTCTACTGCTCTGATCTGCCCTTCTCTCTCTCTCTGTCTGTCTACTGCTCTGATCTATCCTTCTCTCTCTCTGTCTGTCTACTGCTCTGATCTATCCTTCTCTCTCTCTCTGTCTGTCTACTGCTCTGATCTATCCTTCTCTCTCTCTCTCTGTCTACTGCTCTGATCTAATCTTCTCTCTGTCTGTCTGTCTACTGCTCGGATCTATCCTTCTCTCTCTCTCTCTCTCTGTCTGTCTACTGCTCTGATCTATCCTTCTCTCTCTCTCTCTGTCTGTCTACTGCTCGGATCTATCCTTCTCTCTCTCTCTCTGTCTGTCTACTGCTCTGATCTATCCTTCTCTCTCTCTCTCTGTCTACTGCTCTGATCTAATCTTCTCTCTGTCTGTCTGTCTACTGCTCTGATCTATCCTTCTCTCTGTCTGTCTGTCTACTGCTCGGATCTATCCTTCTCTCTCTGTCTGTCTGTCTGTCTACTGCTCTGATCTATCCTTCTCTCTCTCTCTGTCTGTCTGTCTACTGCTCTGATCTATCCTTCTCTCTCTCTCTCTCTGTCTGTCTACTGCTCTGATCTATCCTTCTCTCAGTCTGTCTGTCTACTGCTCTGACAGTTAGACATGAGAGGAGAGGAGAGGACAGTTGGACATGAGAGGACAGTTGGACATGAGAGGAGAGGAGAGGACAGTTGGACATGAGAGGACAGTTGGACATGAGAGGACAGTTGGACATGAGAGGACAGTTGGACATGAGAGGACAGTACAGTTAGACATGAGGGGAGAGGACAGTTAGACATGAGGGGAGAGGACAGTTAGACATGAGGGGAGAGGACAGTTAGACATGAGGGGAGAGGACAGTTAGACATGAGGGGAGAGGACAGTTGGACATGATAGGACAGTTAGACATGAGAGGATAGGACAGTTAGGAGAGTTAGACATGAGAGGAGAGGATAGGACAGTTAGACATGATGAGAGAGAATAGGACAGTTAGACATGAGAGGAGAGGACAGTTGGACATGATAGGACAGTTAGACATGAGAGGATAGGACAGTTAGACATGATGAGAGAGAATAGGACAGTTAGACATGAGAGAGAATAGGACAGTTAGACATGATGAGAGAGAATAGGACAGTTAGACATGATGAGAGAGAATAGGACAGTTAGACATGATGAGAGAGGATAGGACAGTTAGACATGAGAGGAGAGGACAGTTAGACATGAGAGGAGAGGAGAGGACAGTTGGACATGAGGACAGTTGACATGAGAGGAGAGGACAGTTAGACATGAGAGGAGAGGACAGTTAGACATGAGAGGAGAGACAGTTAGACATGAGAGGAGAGGACAGTTAGACATGAGAGGAGAGGACAGTTAGACATGAGAGGAGAGGACAGTTAGACATGAGGAGAGGGACAGTTAGACATGAGGGAGAGGACAGTTAGACATGAGGGGAGAGGACAGTTAGACATGAGGAGAGGACAGTTAGACATGAGGGAGGGACAGTTAGACATGAGGGGAGAGGACAGTTAGACATGAGGGGAGAGGACAGTTAGACATGAGGGGAGAGGACAGTTAGACATGAGGGGAGAGGACAGTTAGACATGAGGGGAGAGGACAGTTAGACATGAGGGGAGAGGACAGTTAGACATGAGGGGAGAGGACAGTTGGACATGATAGGACAGTTAGACATGAGAGGATAGGACAGTTAGGAGAGTTAGACATGAGAGGAGAGGATAGGACAGTTAGACATGATGAGAGAGAATAGGACAGTTAGACATGAGAGGAGAGGACAGTTGGACATGATAGGACAGTTAGACATGAGAGGATAGGACAGTTAGACATGATGAGAGAGAATAGGACAGTTAGGAGAGGATAGGACAGTTAGACATGAGAGGAGAGGATAGGACAGTTGGAGAGGATAGGACAGTTAGACATGAGAGGATAGGGACAGTTAGACATGAGTGGAGAGGACAGTTAGACATGAAGGGAGGAGGACAGTTAGACATGATGAGAGAAATAGGACAGTTAGGAGAGGATAGGACAGTTAGACATGAGAGGAGAGGATAGGACAGTTAGACATGAGGAGGAGAGGGATAGGACAGTTAGACATGAGAGGAGAGGACAGTTGGACATGATAGGACAGTTAGACATGAGAGGAGGGACAGTTAGACATGATGAGGGAGAGAATAGGACAGTTAGGAGAGGATAGGACAGTTAGACATGAGAGGAGAGGACAGTTAGACATGAGAGGAGAGGAGAGGACAGTTGGACAAGATAGG
>NW_025747389.1:2500-57500 GCF_021184085.1 Oncorhynchus gorbuscha | reverse complement strand
TATCCTACAGTGTACTGGTCAATAGGTTCTACTGACTGTATCCTACAGTGTACTGGTCAATAGGTTCTACTGACTGTATCCTACAGTGTACTGGTCAATAGGTTCTACTGACTGTATCCTACAGTGTACTGGTCAATATGTTCTACTGACTGTATCCTACAGTGTACTGGTCAATATGTTCTACTGACTGTATCCTACAGTGTACTGGTCAATAGGTTCTACTGACTGTATCCTACAGTGTACTGGTCAATAGGTTCTACTGACTGTATCCTACAGTGTACTGGTCAATATGTTCTACTGACTGTATCCTACAGTGTACTGGTCAATAGGTTCTACTGACTGTATCCTACAGTGTACTGGTCAATAGGTTCTACTGACTGTATCCTACAGTGTACTGGTCAATAGGTTCTACTGACTGTATCCTACAGTGTACTGGTCAATAGGTTCTACTGACTGTATCCTACAGTGTACTGGTCAATAGGTTCTACTGACTGTATCCTACAGTGTACTGGTCAATAGGTTATACTGACTGTATCCTACAGTGTACTGGTCAATAGGTTCTACTGACTGTATCCTACAGTGTACTGGTCAATAGTTTATACTGACTGTATACTACAGTGTACTGGTCAATAGTTTCTACTGAATATGAAGATACCGTGCATTCCGTAGGTATTCAGACCCCTTGACTTTTTTCACATTTTGTTACATTACAGCCTTATTCTAAAATGGATTGAATTAATGTTTGTCCTCATCAATATACACACAATACAATACCCCATAATGACAAAGCTAATTTTAGCATATGTAAAAAAACAAAAAAAATGAAATACCTTCTTTGAAACCTGATCTAACATCTCTGGAGAGACCTGAGAATAGCTGTGCAGCGACACTCCCCATCCAACCTGACAGAGCTTGAGAGGATCTGCAGAGAAGAATGGGAGAAACTCCCCAAATACAGGTGTGCCAAGCTTGTAGCGTCATACCCAAGAAGACTTGAGTCTGTAATCGCTGCCAAAGGTGCTTCAACAAAGTACTGAGTAAAGGGTCAGAATACTTATGGAAATGTTATATTAACTTTTGTATTTTTTTTACACATTTGCAAACATTTTTAAAAACCTGTTTGCTTTGTCAGTATGGGGTATTGTGCTGTCATTATGGGGTATTGTGATGTCATAATGGGGTGTTGTGATGTCATTACGGGGTGTTGTGATGTCATTATGGGGGGTATTGTGTGTAGCTTGATGAGGGGGGGGGGATGATTTAATACATGTTAGAATAAGGATGTAACGTAACAAAATGTGGAAAAAGTCAAGAGGTCTGAATCTCTCACCATCACCCTCATCCTAGCGAGTACCTATACTTCATCCTCATCACAGTGAGAACCTGTACCTCCTCCTCATCACAGTGAGTAGCTGTCCCTCACCCTCATCCTCATCACAGTGAGAACCTGTATCTCCTCCTCATCACAGTGAGTAGCTGTACCTCACCCTCGTCCTCATCACAGTGAGTACCTGTACCTCCTCCTCATCACAGTGAGTACATGTACCTCACCCTCATCCTCATCACAGTGAGTTCTGTACCTCACCCTCCTCCTCATCACAGTGAGTACCTGTACCTCCTCCTCATCACAGTGAGTACATGTACCTCACCCTCATCCTCATCACAGTGAGTTCTGTACCTCACCCTCGTCCTCATCACAGTGAGTTCTGTACCTCACCCTCGTCCTCATCACAGTGAGTACCTGTACCTCCTCCTCATCACAGTGAGTACATGTACCTCACCCTCGTCCTCATCACAGTGAGTACCTGTACCTCCTCCTCATCACAGTGAGTACATGTACCTCACCCTCATCCTCATCACAGTGAGTTCTGTACCTCACCCTCGTCCTCATCACAGTGAGTACCTGTACCTCCTCCTCATCACAGTGAGTACCTGTACCTCACCCTCATCACAGTGAGTTCCTGTACCTCACCCTCATCCTCATCACATTGAGTTCCTGTACCTCACCCTCATCCTCATCACATTGAGTACCTGTACCTCATCCTCATCACAGTGAGTACCTGTACCTCATCCTCATCACAGTGAGTACCTGTACCTCATCCTCATCACAGTGAGTTCCTGTACCTCCTCCTCATCACAGTGAGTACCTGTACCTCACCCTCATCACAGTGAGTACCTGTACCTCATCCTCATCACAGTGAGTACCTGTACCTCATCCTCATCACAGTGAGTACCTGTACCTCATCCTCATCACAGTGAGTACCTGTACCTCCTCCTCATCACAGTGAGTACCTGTACCTCATCCTCATCACAGTGAGTTCCTGTACCTCCTCCTCATCACAGTGAGTACCTGTACCTCACCCTCATCACAGTGAGTACCTGTACCTCACCCTCATCCTCATCACAGTGAGTTCCTGTACCTCCTCCTCATCACAGTGAGTACCTGTACCTCACCCTCATCACAGTGAGTACCTGTACCTCACCCTCATCCTCATCACAGTGAGTACCTGTACCTCACCCTCATCACAGTGAGTACCTGTACCTCATCCTCATCACAGTGAGTACCTGTACCTCACCCTCATCCTCATCACAGTTTGTACCTCACCCTCATCCTCATCACAGTTTGTACCTGTACCTCATCCTCATCACAGTGAGTACCTGTACCTTGGCCATCTGTGCCTGGACTCCGCTGGCCTTTAGAGAGGCTACAGCTTTCTGGGCTGCTGTCTGGGTGTCGAAGTCCACAAAGCCATATCCTGCAGAGGGAGAGACACAGAGACACAGAGGGAGAGACACAGAGGGAGAGACACAGAGACACAGAGGGAGAGACACAGAGACACAGAGGGAGAGACACAGAGGGAGAGACACAGAGGGAGAGACACAGAGGGAGAGACACAGAGGGAGAGACACAGAGACACAGAGGGAGAGACACAGAGGGAGAGACACAGAGGGAGAGACACAGAGGGAGAGACACAGAGGGAGAGACACAGAGACACAGAGACACAGAGACACAGAGACACAGAGACACAGAGGGAGAGACACAGAGGGAGAGACACAGAGGGAGAGACACAGAGGGAGAGACACAGAGGTTCACATGAGCAACAGTCTAAGTGGATTATCGCACCATGTAAAGTGTCTAGACTCAAAACGCCCAGTAATGTTGCCTTTCTCCCAAGAGTCTGTCCAGCTAAATCCAGTTAAATCCAGGGGAGGAACAGGAAACGACTATTTTGTGTGTTGTTTATGGCTGTCAACGATTTCCTCTGGAACAGGGTGATGCTCTGTGGTTTTCCTTTTGATCCGTCTAGGAGTTGAACTGTTCAACAGTACATACTAGACTATATGTGTTCTAGAACGTACTGGGTACATACTAGACTATATGTGTTCTAGAACATACTGGGTATATACTAGACTGAATGTGTTCTAGAACATACTGGGTACATACTAGACTATATGTGTTCTAGAACGTACTGGGTACATACTAGACTATATGTGTTCTAGAACATACTGGGTACATACTAGACTATATGTGTTCTAGAACGTACTGGGTACATACTAGACTGTATGTGTTCTAGAACATACTGGGTACATACTAGACTGAATGTGTTCTAGAACATACTGGGTACATACTAGACGGTATGTGTTCTAGAACATACTGGGTACACACAAGACTGAATGTGTTCTAGAACATACTGGGTACATACTAGACTGTATGTGTTCTAGAACGTACTGGGTACACACTAGACTATGTGTGTTCTAGAACATACTGGGTACACACTAGACTATATGTGTTCTAGAACATACTGGGTACACACTAGACTATATGTGTCCTAGAACATACTGGGTACATACTAGACTATTTGTGTTCTAGAACATACTGGGTATATACTAGACAGTATGTGTTCTAGAACATACTGGGTACATACTAGACTATATGTGTTCTAGAACGTACTGGGTACATACTAGACTGTGAGTGTTCTAGAATGTACTGGGTACACACTAGACTATATGTGTTCTAGAACGTACTGGGTACATACTTGACTATATGTGTTCTAGAATGTACTGGGTACATACTAGACTATATGTGTTCTAGAATGTACTGGGTAAATACTAAACGGTATGTGTTCTAGAACATACTGGGTACATTCTAGACTATATGTGTTCTAGAACATACTGGGTACATACTAGACTATATGTGTTCTAGAACGTACTTGGTACACACTAGACTATATGTGTTCTAGAACATACTGGGTACATACTAGACGGTATGTGTTCTAGAACATACTGGATACATACTAGACTATATGTGTTCTAGAACATACTGGGTACATACTAGACTATATCACCACCTCAAGCTGAACCTCGGCAAGACGGAGCTGCTCTTCCTCCCGGGGAAGGACTGCCCATTCCATGATCTCGCCATCACGGTTGACAACTCCATTGTGTCCTCCTCCCAGAGCGCCAAGAACCTTGGCGTGATCCTGGACAACACCCTGTCGTTCTCAACCAACATCAAGGCGGTGGCCCGTTCCTGTAGGTTCATGCTCTACAACATCCGCAGAGTACGACCCTGCCTCACACAGGAAGCGGCGCAGGTCCTAATCCAGGCACTTGTCATCTCCCGTCTGGATTACTGCAACTCGCTGTTGGCTGGGCTCCCTGCCTGTGCCATTAAACCCCTTCAACTCATCCAGAACGCCGCAGCCCGTCTGGTGTTCAACCTTCCCAAGTTCTCTCACGTCACCCCGCTCCTCCGTTCTCTCCACTGGCTTCCAGTTGAAGCTCGCATCCGCTACAAGACCATGGTGCTTGCCTACGGAGCTGTGAGGGGAACGGCACCTCAGTACCTCCAGGCTCTGATCAGGCCCTACACCCAAACAAGGGCACTGCGTTCATCCACCTCTGGCCTGCTCGCCTCCCTACCACTGAGGAAGTACAGCTCCCGCTCAGCCCAGTCAAAACTGTTCGCTGCCCTGGCCCCCCAATGGTGGAACAAACTCCCTCACGACGCCAGGACAGCGGAGTCAATCACCACCTTCCGGAGACACCTGAAACCCCACCTCTTTAAGGAATACCTAGGATAGGATAAGTAATCCCTCTCACCCCCCCCTTAAGTTTTAGATGCACTATTGTAAAGTGACTGTTCCACTGGATGTCATAAGGTGAATGCACCAATTTGTAAGTCGCTCTGGATAAGAGCGTCTGCTAAATGACTTAAATGTAAAATGTAATGTATATGTGTTCTAGAATGTACTGGGTACATACTAGACTGTGTTTCTAGCAGCTACAGTGAGTGTTTCTAGCAGGCAGTCATCGTGTCTACAATACAGTACATACTAGACTCTAGAGTGTGTTTCTAGCAGGCAGTCATCGTGTCTACAATACAGTACATACTAGACTCTAGTGTTTCTAGCAGGCAGTCATCGTGTCTACAATACAGTACATACTAGACTCTAGTGTGTTTCTAGCAGGCAGTCATCGTGTCTACACTACAGTACATACTAGACTCTAGTGTTTCTAGCAGGCAGTCATCGTGTCTGCACTACAGTACCTGCTAGACTCTAGAGTGTGTTTCTAGCAGGCAGTCATCGTGTCTACAATACAGTACATACTAGACTCTAGTGTGTTTCTAGCAGGCAGTCATCGTGTCTACACTACAGTACATACTAGACTCTAGTGTTTCTAGCAGGCAGTCATCGTGTCTGCACTACAGTACCTGCTAGACTCTAGAGTGTGTTTCTAGCAGGCAGTCATCGTGTCTGCACTACAGTACCTGCTAGACTCTAGAGTGTGTTTCTAGCAGGCAGTCATAGTGTCTGCACTACAGTACCTGCTAGACTCTAGAGTGTGTTTCTAGCAGGCAGTCATCGTGTCTGCACTACAGTACCTGCTAGACTCTAGAGTGTGTTTCTAGCATGCAGTCATCGTGTCTGCACTACAGTACCTGCTAGACTCTAGAGTGTGTTTCTAGCAGGCAGTCATTGTGTCTACACTACAGTACCTGCTAGACTCTAGAGCGTGCAGCTGTTTCAGATTGTGTCTGCAGCTGTTTATTAGCTTGGTGTATTTCAGAGGGTTCATATGTTCCTGACATCCTCCACATTGCAGAGGAGACACACAGATGTTTCCATAGATGTGTCACAGGTCCAGTGAGAACTAAGACCTCTCAGTACTTCAGCCAACAACGTTCCTCTCACTATCATCGTCGTACAGTATGGCTATCATCATTGTGCCATGTTGGAGGAGGGACTGACTGAAGCACTTGGAGATCTGGGGTCTGGTGATGTTGGAACTGTGGTTTCTCCTGCAGATTGTTTTCACTATGAGGACTAGAGCAGGTCTTCCTGACTGTGTCTGACTATAACGCTGTCTCTCTGTGTGGACTGGAGTGTTTCACAGATCAGACTGTTTCCATTATGATATGAGGACTGAAGCGGTCACCTCTCTAAGTCTCTAACTCAGTCTCTAACTCAGTCTCTAACCCTCAGTCTCTAACTCAGTCTCTAACTCCATCTCTAACTCTCAGTCTTTAACTCTAACTCAGTCTCTAACTCAGTCTCTAACCCTCAGTCTCTAACTAAGTCTCTAACTCTCAGTCTTTAACTCCAACTCAGTCTCTAACTTCAACTCGGTATCTAACTCAGTCTCTAACTCTGTCTCTAACTCTCAGTCTCTAACACTAACTCAGTCTCTAACTCCAACACAGTCTCTAAGTCCAGCTCAGTCTCTAACTCCAGTTCAGTCTCTAATTCCAGCTCAGTCTCTAACTCCAACTCAGTCTCTAAATTCCAACTCAGTCTCTAACTCCAACACAGTCTCTAACTCCAACTCAGTCTCTAACTCCAACTCTATCTCTAACTCACAATCAGTCTCTAACTCACAATCAGTCTCTAACTCCAACTCTATCTCTAACTCCAACTCTGTCTCTAACTCACAATCAGTCTCTAACTCACAATCAGTCTCTAACTCACAATCAATTTCTAGCTCAGTCGCTAACTCAGTCTCTAACTAAGTGTCTAACTCAGTCTCTAACTCAGGCTCTAACTCGGTCTCAGTCTCTAACTCAGTCTCTATCTCTCAGTATCAGTCTCTAACTCAGTCTCTAACTCAATCTCTAGCTCAGTCTATAACTCTCAGTCTCTAACTCAGTCTCTATCTCTCAGTCTCTAACTCTCAGTCTCTAACTCCCAGTCTCTAACTCTCAGTCTCTAACTCTCAGTCTCTAAGTCAGTATCTAACTCAGTCTCTAACTCTCAGTCTCTAACTCAATCTCTATCTCTCAGTATCAGTCTCTAACTCAGTCTCTAACTCTCAGTCTCAGTCTCTAACTCAGTCTCTATCTCTCAGTATCAGTCTCTAACTCAGTCTCTAACTCAATCTCTAGCTCAGTCTATAACTCTCAGTCTCTAACTCAGTCTCTATCTCTCAGTCTCTTACTCTCAGTCTCTTACTCTCAGTCTCTTACTCTCAGTCTCTTACTCTCAGTCTCTTACTCTCAGTCTCTAAGTCAGTCTCTAACTCCATCTCTAACTCAATCTCTAGCTCGGTCTATAACTCTCAGTCTCTAACTCAGTCTCTATCTCTCAGTCTCTAACTCTCAGTCTCTAACTCTCGGTCTCTAACTCTCGGTCTCTAACTCCCAGTCTCTAAGTCAGTCTCTAACTCAATCTCTAGCTCGGTCTATAACTCTCAGTCTCTAACTCAGTCTCTATCTCTCAGCCTCTAACTCTCAGTCTCTAACTCTCAGTCTCTAACTCTCAGTCTCTAACTCTCAGTCTCTAACTCTCGGTCTCTAACTCTCGGTCTCAGTCTCTAACTCAGTCTCTATCTCTCAGTCTCTAGTATATCTCCATAGGACCACTTTAAGCCGTACACTCCACAGAGCTGGGCTTTACGGAAGTGGCCAGAAAAAAGCTGATGCTTAAAGAAAGAAATAAGCAAACATGCTTGGTGTTTGCCAAAAGGCATGTGGGAGACTCCCCAAACATATAGAAGAAGGTACTCTGGTCAGATGAGACTAAAATTGAGCTTTTCGGCCATCAAGGAAAACGTTATGTCTGGCACAAACCCAACACCTCTCATCAACCTGATAACACCATCCCCACAGTGAAGCATGTTGGTGGCGTCATCATGCTGTGGGGATGGCGCTAAATATAGGGAAATTCTTGAAGGAAACCAGTTTCTGTCTTCCAGACATTTGAGCCTGGGACGGAGGTTCACCTTCTAGCAGGACAATGACAAAAGCATACTTCTAAAGCAACACTCGGGTGGTTTAAGGGGAAACATTTAAATGTCTTGGAATGGCCTAGTCAAAGCCCAGACCTCATTCCAATTGCAAATCTGTGGTATGACTTGAAGATTGCTGCACACCAGCGGAACCCAACCAACTTGAAGGAGCTGGAGCAGTTTTTCCTTGAAGAATGGGCAAACATCCAAGTGGCTAGATGTGCCAAGCTTATAGAGACATACCCCAAGAGACTTGCAGCTCTAATGGTTGCAAAAGGTGTCTATACAAAGTATTGACTTTTGGGCGGTGAATAGTTTTGCACGCTCAAGTTTTTTGTTTAAAAAAAATGTATTTCTTGTTTGTTTCAGAATAAAACATATTTTGCATCTTCAAAGTTGTAGGCATGGTGTGTAAATCAAATGATACAACCCACCCCCCCCCAAAAAAAGTTTTAATTCCAGGTTGTAAGGCGACAAAATAGGGAAAAAACGAAGGGGGTGAATAGGGGGTGAATAGGGAGTGAATAGGGGTGAATAGGGGGTGAATAGGGAGTGAATAGGGGTGAATAGGGGGTGAATAGGGAGTGAATAGCTTCGCAAGCCACTGAACCTCTCAGTCTCTAACGCTCAGTCTCTCAGTCTCTAATGCTCAGTCTCTAACGCTCAGTCTCTCAGTCTCTAACGCTCAGTATCTCAGTCTCTAATGCTCAGTCTCTAATGCTCAGTCTCTAATGCTCAGTCTCTAACGCTCAGTCTCTAACGCTCAGTCTCTAACGCTCAGTCTCTAACGCTCAGTCTCTAACGCTCAGTCTCTAACGCTCAGTCTCTAACGCTCAGTCTCTAACGCTCAGTCTCTAACGCTCAGTCTAACGCTCAGTATCTCAGTCTCTAACGCTCAGTCTCTCAGTCTCTCAGTCTCTAACGCTCAGTCTAACGCTCAGTATCTCAGTCTCTAACGCTCAGTCTCTAATGCTCAGTCTCTAACGCTCAGTCTCTCAGTCTCTAACGCTCAGTATCTCAGTCTCTAACGCTCCGTCTCAGTCTCTAACGCTCAGTCTCTCAGTCTCTAACGCTCCGTCTCAGTCTCTAACGCTCAGTCTCTAACGCTCAGTATCTCAGTCTCTCAGTCTCTCAGTCTCTAACGCTCAGTATCTCAGTCTCTCAGTCTCTCAGTCTCTAACGCTCAGTATCTCAGTCTCTCAGTCTCTCAGTCTCTAACTCTCAGTCTCTCAGTCTCTATCCCTCAGTATCTCAGTCTCTCAGTCTCTAACGCTCAGTCTCTCAGTATCTCAGTCTCTCAGTCTCTAACGCTCTGTATCTCAGTCTCTCAGTCTCTCAGTCTCTATCCCTCAGTATCTCAGTCTCTCAGTCTCTAACGCTCAGTCTCTCAGTCTCTCAGTCTCTCAGTATCTCAGTCTCTCAGTCTCTAACGCTCTGTATCTCAGTCTCTCAGTCTCTAACGCTCAGTATCTCAGTCTCTAATGCTCAGTCTCTAACGCTCAGTATCTCAGTCTCTAATGCTCAGTCTCTACCGCTCAGTATCTCAGTCTCTACCGCTCAGTATCTCAGTCTCTAATGCTCAGTCTCTACCGCTCAGTCTCTACCGCTCAGTCTCTCAGTCTCTAATGCTCAGTCTCTACCGCTCAGTCTCTACCGCTCAGTCTCTCAGTCTCTAATGCTCAGTCTCTACCGCTCAGTCTCTCAGTCTCTAATGCTCAGTCTCTACCGCTCAGTCTCTCAGTCTCTAATGCTCAGTCTCTACCGCTCAGTCTCTCAGTCTCTAATGCTCAGTCTCTACCGCTCAGTCTCTACCGCTCAGTCTCTCAGTCTCTAATGCTCAGTCTCTACTGCTCAGTCTCTCAGTCTCTAATGCTCAGTCTCTACCGCTCAGTCTCTACCGCTCAGTCTCTCAGTCTCTAACGCTCAGTCTCTACAGCTCAGTCTCTACCGCTCAGTCTCTCAGTCTCTACCGCTCAGTCTCTACCGCTCAGTCTCTACCGCTCAGTCTCTCAGTCTCTAATGCTCAGTCTCTACTGCTCAGTCTCTCAGTCTCTAATGCTCAGTCTCTACCGCTCAGTCTCTACCGCTCAGTCTCTCAGTCTCTAACGCTCAGTCTCTACAGCTCAGTCTCTACCGCTCAGTCTCTCAGTCTCTACCGCTCAGTCTCTACCGCTCAGTCTCTCAGTCTCTACCGCTCAGTCTCTACCGCTCAGTCTCTCAGTCTCTAATGCTCAGTCTCTACCGCTCAGTCTCTACCGCTCAGTCTCTCAGTCTCTAATGCTCAGTCTCTACCGCTCAGTCTCTACCGCTCAGTCTCTCAGTCTCTAATGCTCAGTCTCTACCGCTCAGTCTCTCAGTCTCTAATGCTCAGTCTCTACCGCTCAGTCTCTACCGCTCAGTATCTCAGTCTCTACCGCTCAGTCTCTACCGCTCAGTCTCTCAGTCTCTACCGCTCAGTCTCTCAGTCTCTACCGCTCAGTCTCTCAGTCTCTAATGCTCAGTCTCTACCGCTCAGTCTCTACCGCTCAGTCTCTCAGTCTCTACCGCTCAGTCTCTACCGCTCAGTATCTCAGTCTCTACCGCTCAGTCTCTACCGCTCAGTCTCTCAGTCTCTACCGCTCAGTCTCTACCGCTCAGTCTCTCAGTCTCTACCGCTCAGTCTCTACCGCTCAGTCTCTCAGTCTCTACCGCTCAGTCTCTCAGTCTCTACCGCTCAGTCTCTCAGTCTCTACCGCTCAGTCTCTACCGCTCAGTCTCTCAGTCTCTACCGCTCAGTCTCTACCGCTCAGTCTCTCAGTCTCTACCGCTCAGTCTCTACCGCTCAGTCTCTACCGCTCAGTCTCTCAGTCTCTACCGCTCAGTCTCTCAGTCTCTACCGCTCAGTCTCTCAGTCTCTACCGCTCAGTCTCTACCGCTCAGTCTCTCAGTCTCTA
Source organism: Oncorhynchus gorbuscha (assembly GCF_021184085.1). Classification (NCBI taxonomy): domain Eukaryota; kingdom Metazoa; phylum Chordata; class Actinopteri; order Salmoniformes; family Salmonidae; genus Oncorhynchus; species Oncorhynchus gorbuscha. Next base: position 46,341 of record NW_025747389.1, on the reverse strand, counting down.
CCGCTCAGTCTCTACCGCTCAGTCTCTCAGTCTCTACCGCTCAGTCTCTACCGCTCAGTCTCTACCGCTCAGTCTCTCAGTCTCTAATGCTCAGTCTCTCAGTCTCTACCGCTCAGTCTCTACCGCTCAGTCTCTACCGCTCAGTCTCTCAGTCTCTAATGCTCAGTCTCTCAGTCTCTACCGCTCAGTCTCTCAGTCTCTACCGCTCAGTCTCTACCGCTCAGTCTCTACCGCTCAGTCTCTCAGTCTCTAATGCTCAGTCTCTCAGTCTCTACCGCTCAGTCTCTACCGCTCAGTCTCTCAGTCTCTACCGCTCAGTCTCTACCGCTCAGTCTCTCAGTCTCTAACGCTCAGTATCTCAGTCTCTACCGCTCAGTCTCTCAGTCTCTAATGCTCAGTCTCTCAATCTCTAACGCTCAGTCTCTCAGTCTCTAATGCTCAGTCTCTAACGCTCAGTATCTCAGTCTCTAACACTCAGTCTCTAACTCTCCGTCTCAGTCTCTCAGTCTCTAACGCTCAGTCTCTCAGTCTCTCAGTCTCTAACTCTCCATCTCAGTCTCTAACTCTGCGTCTCTATGGACTGGAGTGTGTTCGTCTATGAGGATGTGCTCTGGCCTGGAGTGTGTTCGTCTATGAGGATGTGCTCTGGCCTGGAGTGTGTTCGTCTATGAGGATGTGATCTGGCCTGGAGTGTGTTCGTCTATGAGGATGTGGTCTGGCCCGGAGTGTGTTCGTGTATAAGGATGTGGTCTGGCCTGGAGTGTGTTCGTCAAGTCGTTGACCCCATTGGCTGGCCATCCAAGAGTTCTACAGGAAGCGTTCCGGGGACAAAAGGTGAAGGTTGTTCAGATTGATGTCTATTTACAGCGTCCTGCCCAGTTTAACTGGGGAACAGGAGAGGGGTGGAGCACGGAACTGAGGACAGACATAACATGCTAGAGCCGTGTGTGTGTGTGTGTGTGTGTGTGTGTGTGTGTGTGTGTGTGTGTGTGTGTGTGTGTGTGTGTGTGTGTGTGTGTGTGTGTGTGTGTGTGTGTGTGTGTGTGTGTGTGTGTGTGTGTGTGTGTGTGTGTGTGTGTGTGTGTGTGTGTGTGTGTGTGTGTGTGTGTGTGTGTGTGTGTGTGTGTGAAATCATAGCCATGGAATTCAGTCATATGTCAAAGTGGGGAAAGAAATTCTACCATTTCTTAAAAAGTAAGGAATATTCCTCAATTAGATTAAGTATTCAGCTGTGATTCTTATTGGGTAAGACTAAGAGTTTAGAGAGAGAGAGAGAGAGAGAGAGAGAGAGAGAGAGAGAGAGAGAGAGAGAGAGAGAGAGACAGACAGAGACAGACAGAGAGACAGAGAGAGAGCGAGAGCGAGAGCGAGAGCGAGACAGAGAGAGAGAGAGAGAGAGAGAGAGAGAGAGAGAGAGACAGACAGAGAGACAGAGATAGAGAGAGAGAGAGAGAGAGAGAGAGAGAGAGAGAGAGAGAGAGAGAGAGAGAGAGAGAGAGAGACAGAGAGACAGAGAGACAGAGAGACAGAGAGACAGAGATAGAGAGAGAGAGAGAGAGAGAGAGAGAGAGAGAGGGAGACAGACAGAGAGACAGAGAGAGAGAGAGAGAGAGAGAGAGAGAGAGAGAGAGAGAGAGAGAGAGAGAGAGAGAGAGAGAGAGAGAGAGAGAGAGAGACAGACAGAGACAGACAGAGAGACAGACAGAGACAGACAGAGAGACAGAGAGACAGAGAGAGAGAGCGAGAGCGAGACAGAGAGAGAGAGAGAGAGAGAGAGAGAGAGAGAGAGAGAGAGAGAGAGAGAGAGAGAGAGACAGACAGACAGAGAGACAGAGAGAGAGAGAGAGAGAGAGAGAGAGAGAGAGAGAGAGAGAGAGAGAGAGAGAGAGAGAGACAGAGAGAGAGAGAGAGACAGAGATAGAGAGAGACAGAGAGACAGAGATAGAGAGAGAGAGCGATGGGGAGAGAGAGAATATTCCTCGATTAGATTCAATATTCAGCTGTGATTCTTATTGGGTAAGACTAAGAGCTTTGCATACCTGGAATATACAATATTTGCCCATTGTCATTTAAAACAAGTTCTCATGCAGATTTAAGTCAAAACTGTAACTCGGGCCAATTCGAAACATTCCCTGTCTTCTTGGTAAGAAACTCCAGTTTAGATTTGACCTTGTGTTTAAATGTATTGTCCTGCAGAAAGGTGAATTAATCTCCTAGTATCTGGTGTAAAAGCAGACTGAACCAGATTTATTGCAGTATTACTTTAGTTCCTTGTTGCAAACAGGATGCACGTATTGAAATATTTGTATTCTGAACAGGCTTCTGCCTTTCCACTCTGTGAATTAGGTTAGTATTGTAGAGTAAACACAATGTTGTTGATTTATCCTCAGTTCTTCTGATATCACAGCCATTTCACTAACTGCTTTAAAGTCACCATCGGCCTCATGGTGAAATCCCTGAGCGGTTTCCTTCCTCTCCGGCAACTGAGTTAGGAAGGATACCTGTATCTTTGTAGTGACTGGGTGTATTAATACACTATCTACTGAGTTAGGAAGGGATACCTGTATCTTTATTGTGACTGGGTGTATTGATACACCATCCAAGGTGTAATTAATAACTTCACCTCAGAGGGATATTCAGTGTCTGTTTTTGTTGTTGTTGTACCTATCTACCAATAGGTGCCCTTCTTTCCAAGGCATGTTTTTTCAATACAACCAGTCACTACAAAAGGTACTTACTGACTAAAGACATTTCATCTTTTCATTTTTTATTAATTTGTAAACATTTCTAAAAACATATAATTACACTTTGACATGATGGGGTATTTTGTGTAGAGACACAACGTCTCTATTTCCTTCATGCTGTAAGACAACAAAATGTGTAACAAGTCCAGAGGTGTGAATCCTTCCTGAAGACTCTGTATCTTCTATAATGACAGTCAGTGATACAACTCAGAGGTCAGTGATACAACTCAGAGGTCAGTGATACAACTCAGAGGTCAATGATACAACTCAGAGGTCAGTGATACAACTCAGAGGTCAGTGAATCCTTCCTGAAGACTCTGTATCTTCTATAATGACAGTCAGTGATACAAGTCAGAGGTCAGTGATACAACTCAGAGGTCAGTAATACAACTCAGAGGTCATTGATACAACTCAGAGGTCAGTGATACAACTCAGAGGTCAGAGGTCAGTGATACAACTCAGAGGTCAGTGATACAACTCAGAGGTCAGTGATACAACTTAGAGGTCAGTGATACAACTCAGAGGTCAGTGATACAACTCAGAGGTCAGTAATACAACTCAGAGGTCAGAGGTCAGTGACACAACTCAGTAATACAACTCAGAGGTCAGTGATACAACTCAGAGGTCAGTGATACATCTCAGAGGTCAGTAATACAACTCAGAGGTCAGATGTCAGTGATACAACTCAGAGGTCAGAGGTCAGTGACACAACTCAGTAATACAACTCAGAGGTCAGTGATACATCTCAGAGGTCAGATGTAAGTGATACAACTCAGAGGTCAGAGGTCAGTGACACAACTCAGTAATACAACTCAGAGGTCAGTAATACAACTCAGAGGTCAGTAATACAACTCAGAGGTCAGTAATACAACTCAGCGGTCAGATGTCAGTGATACAACTCAGAGGTCAGAGGTCAGTGATACAACTCAGAGGTCAGTGATACAACTCAGGGGTCAAAGGTCAGTGATACAACTCAGAGGTCAGTGATACAACTCAGAGGTCAGTGATACAACTCAAAGGTCAGTAATACAACTCAGAGGTCAGTAATACAACTCAGGGGTCAGATGTCAGTGATACAACTCAGAGGTCAGAGGTCAGTGACACAACTCAGAGGTCAGTAATACAACTCAGGGGTCAGATGTCAGTAATACAACTCAGAGGTCAGTGATACAACTCAGAGGTCAGTGATACAACTCAGAGGTCAGAGGTCAGTGACACAACTCAGAGGTCAGTAATACAACTCAGGGGTCAGATGTCAGTAATACAACTCAGAGGTCAGTGATACAACTCAGAGGTCAGAGGTCAGTGATACAACTCAGAGGTCAGTGATACAACTCAAAGGTCAGTAATACAACTCAGAGGTCAGTAATACAACTCAGGGGTCAGATGTCAGTGATACAACTCAGAGGTCAGAGGTCAGTGACACAACTCAGAGGTCAGTAATACAACTCAGAGGTCAGAGGTCAGTGATACAACTCAGAGGTCAGTGATACAACTCAGAGGTCAGTGAAGCCTGAACAACCTTTATTTTCCCTCCTCCACCCTTACCCCCTCCTCATCCACCCTTACACCCTCCTCCTTCACCCTTACCCCTCCTCCTCCACCCTTAACCCCTCCTCCTCCACCCTTACCCCTCCTCCACCCTTACCCCTCCTCCTCCTCCTCCCCTCCTCCTCCACCCTTACTCCCTCCTCCTCCACCCTTACCCCTCCTCCTCCACCCTTAACCCCTCCTCCTCCACCCTTACCCCTCCTCCTCCTCCTCCCCTCCTCCTCCACCCTTAACCCCTCCCCCTCGTCCACCCCTTACCCCTCCTCCTCCTCCACCTTATCCCTCCCCCCTCCTCCACCCTTATCGCCCTCATCCAACCCCATCCCCCGTTGCAGCCTAATCTCCAGAGTTCTGACAGTCTGGCGTGGGGCACATCATGGGCATGGAGAGGCTGTGTCCTAAATGCTACCCTATTCACTTTATAGTGTACTACTTTAGACCAGAGCCCATAGGAAATAGGGTACACTACTTTAGACCAGAGCCCATAGGAAATAGGGTACACTACTGTAGACCAGGGCCCATAGGAAATAGGGAACACTACTGTAGACCAGGGCCCATAGGAAATAGGGAACACTACTGTAGACCAGGGCCCATAGGGAAATAGGGAACACTACTGTAGACCAGGGCCCATAGGAAATAGGGAACACTACTGTAGACCAGGGCCCATAGGAAATAGGGAACACTACTGTAGACCAGGGCCCATAGGAAATAGGGAACACTACTGTAGACCAGGGCCCATAGGAAATAGGGTACACTACTGTAGACCAGGACCCATAGGAAATAGGGAACACTACTGTAGACCAGGGCCCATAGGAAATAGGGAACACTACTGTAGACCAGGGCCAATAGGGAAACCCTTAAGAACACAGCCAGGGAAGCATGGGATAGTGGGTGGGGAGGCTGTGTAGAGTAAAGGGAGGTTATCTCTGGGAAAATGAAGTCCTTTAAATACTTAGGTGGTTTATCTTGCCTCTCCCTCTCCCTCTCACCCTCTACCTCTCCCTCTCTCCCTCTCCCTCTCTCCCTCCCCTCCCACCCTCTCTCTCCCTCTCCCTCTCTCCCTCCCCTCCCACCCTCTCTCTCCCTCTCCCTCTCCCTCTCTCCCTCCCCTCCCACCCTCTCTCTCCCTCTCCCTCTCTCTCTCTCCCTCTCCCTCTCTCTCCCTCCCCCTCCCTCTCTCCCCCTCCCCTCCCCTCTCTCTCCCTCCATCTCTCTCCCTCCCTCTCTCCCCCTCTCCCTCTCTTCCCCTCTCCAATTAAGGTGCCACCAGACTCCTGTGGTGGCTATATTGATGAAAAACAGATTCCATGGGGATCGAATGAGAGGACCATTGTATAGATAGGGAATAAGCATGTAGGAACAGTCAGGCCACCCTACATGTAGGAACAGTCAGACCACCCTACATGCTACATATAGGAACAGTCAGACCACCCTACATGTAGGAACAGTCAGACCACCCTACATGTAGGAACAGTCAGGCCACCCTACATGTAGGAACAGTCAGACCACCCTACATGTAGGAACAGTCAGGCCCCCCTACATGTAGGAACGGTCAGACCACCCTACATGTAGGAACAGTCAGGCCCTACATGTAGGAACAGTCAGACCACCCTACATGTAGGAACAGTCAGGCCACCCTACATGTACGAACAGTCAGACCACCCTACATGTAGGAACAGTCAGGCCACCCTACATGTAGGAACAGTCAGACCACCCTACATATAGGAACAGTCAGACCACCCTACATGTAGGAACAGTCAGGCCACCCTACATGTACGAACAGTCAGACCACCCTACATGTAGGAACAGTCAGACCACTCTACATATAGGAACAGTCAGACCACCCTACATGTAGGAACAGTCAGGCCACCCTACATGTAGGAACAGTCAGACCACCCTACATGTAGGAACAGTCAGGCCACCCTACATGTAGGAACAGTCAGACCACCCTACATGTAGGAACAGTCAGGCCACCCTACATGTAGGAACAGTCAGACCACCCTACATGTAGGAACAGCCAGGCCACCCTACATGTAGGAACAGTCAGGCCACCCTACATGTAGGAACAGCCAGGCCACCCTACATGTAGGAACAGTCAGAACACCCTACATGTAGGAACAGTCAGACCACCCTACATGTAGGAACAGTCAGAACACCCTACATGTAGGAACAGTCAGGCCACCCTACATGTAGGAACAGTCAGACCACCCTACATGTAGGAACAGTCAGACCACCCTACATGTAGGAACAGTCAGGCCACCCTACATGTAGGAACAGTCAGACCACCCTACATGCTACATATAGGAACAGTCAGACCACCCTACATGTAGGAACAGTCAGACCACCCTACATGTAGGAACAGTCAGGCCCCCCTACATGTAGGAACAGTCAGACCACCCTACATGTAGGAACAGTCATGCCCTACATGTAGGAACAGTCAGACCACCCTACATGTAGGAACAGTCAGGCCACCCTACATGTACGAACAGTCAGACCACCCTACATGTAGGAACAGTCAGACCACCCTACATATAGGAACAGTCAGACCACCCTACATGTAGGAACAGTCAGGCCACCCTACATGTACGAACAGTCAGACCACCCTACATGTAGGAACAGTCAGGCCACCCTACATGTAGGAACAGTCAGACCACCCTACATATACGAACAGTCAGACCACCCTACATGTAGGAACAGTCAGGCCACCCTACATGTAGGAACAGTCAGACCACCCTACATGTAGGAACAGTCAGACCACCCTACATGTAGGAACAGTCAGGCCACCCTACATGTACGAACAGTCAGGCCACCCTACATGTAGGAACAGTCAGACCACCCTACATGTAGGAACAGCCAGGCCACCCTACATGTAGGAACAGTCAGGCCACCCTACATGTAGGAACAGCCAGGCCACCCTACATGTAGGAACAGTCAGACCACCCTACATGTAGGAACAGTCAGACCACCCTACATGTAGGAACAGTCAGACCACCCTACATGTAGGAACAGTCAGACCACCCTACATGTAGGAACAGTCAGACCACCCTACATATAGGAACAGCCAGGCCACCCTACATGTAGGAACAGTCAGGCCACCCTACATGTAGGAACAGCCAGGCCACCCTACATGTAGGAACAGTCAGAACACCCTACATGTAGGAACAGTCAGACCACCCTACATGTAGGAACAGTCAGAACACCCTACATGTAGGAACAGTCAGGCCACCCTACATGTAGGAACAGTCAGACCACCCTACATGTAGGAACAGTCAGACCACCCTACATGTAGGAACAGTCAGGCCACCCTACATGTAGGAACAGTCAGACCACCCTACATGCTACATATAGGAACAGTCAGACCACCCTACATGTAGGAACAGTCAGACCACCCTACATGTAGGAACAGTCAGGCCCCCCTACATGTAGGAACAGTCAGACCACCCTACATGTAGGAACAGTCATGCCCTACATGTAGGAACAGTCAGACCACCCTACATGTAGGAACAGTCAGGCCACCCTACATGTACGAACAGTCAGACCACCCTACATGTAGGAACAGTCAGACCACCCTACATATAGGAACAGTCAGACCACCCTACATGTAGGAACAGTCAGGCCACCCTACATGTACGAACAGTCAGACCACCCTACATGTAGGAACAGTCAGGCCACCCTACATGTAGGAACAGTCAGACCACCCTACATATAGGAACAGTCAGACCACCCTACATGTAGGAACAGTCAGGCCACCCTACATGTAGGAACAGTCAGACCACCCTACATGTAGGAACAGTCAGGCCACCCTACATGTAGGAACAGTCAGACCACCCTACATGTAGGAACAGTCAGGCCACCCTACATGTAGGAACAGTCAGACCACCCTACATGTAGGAACAGCCAGGCCACCCTACATGTAGGAACAGTCAGGCCACCCTACATGTAGGAACAGCCAGGCCACCCTACATGTAGGAACAGTCAGACCACCCTACATGTAGGAACAGTCAGACCACCCTACATGTAGGAACAGTCAGACCACCCTACATGTAGGAACAGTCAGAACACCCTACATGTAGGAACAGTCAGGCCACCCTACATGTAGGAACAGTCATGCCACCCTACATGTAGGAACAGTCAGGCCACCCTACATGTAGGAACAGTCAGGCCACCCTACATGCTACATATAGGAACAGTCATACCACCCTACATGTAGGAACAGTCAGACCACCCTACATGTAGGAACAGTCAGGCCACCCTACATGATGGAACAGTCAGGCCACCCTACATGTAGGAACAGTCAGGCCACCCTACATGTAGGAACAGTCAGGCCCTACATGTAGGAACAGTCAGGCCCTACATGTAGGAACAGTTAGGCCCTACATGTAGGAACAGTCAGGCCCTACATGTAGGAACAGTCAGGCCCTACATGTAGGAACAGTCAGGCCCTACATGTAGGAACAGTCAGGCCCTACATGTAGGAACAGTCAGGCCACCCTACATGTAGGAACAGTCAGGCCCTACATGTCTCTTGTACACATGGAGCCCTTCTAGGCTCCTGTGCTGTACAGCTCCTGGGTCTGCACTCCTCACACACAGACAGACACACACACAGGAGAGGCTCTCAGCAGAATGTGTAGGAAGAGGAATTATTTGCTTCTGTTTCTCTCTCTGTGTGTGTTTCCTGAAAAGAGGGAGAGGCTGTCTGCTAATTCATCAGTTTCAAGGGTTCCCCTCCCTCCCTCCGGTCCCACAATCCCTCTCCTCCCTCCCTCACTCACACTTTTTCTCTCTCTCTCTCTTCCCCTCTCACCCTCGCTCTCATAATTTCCCTCTACCTTCCTCTCCCTCTCTCGTCCCTCCTGCTCTTTCCTTCCTCCCTCTCTTCCTCAGACTATTTTTACTGTCCCCGTTAGGAGGGTCGGGGGGGCAGAGCTCGTCTTGCCGATGCCAACTCTTCAGTCCCTCTAACACTCATCCTGTCCTGTAGAATACTCCAACCATCTAGCTGACACTCATCCTGTAGAATACTCCAACCATCTAGCTAACACTCATCCTGTAGAATACTCCAACCATCTAGCCGACACTCATCCTGTAGAATACTCCAACCATCTAGCTGACACTCATCCTGTCCTGTAGAATACTCCAACCTTATAGCTGACACTCATCCTGTAGAACACTCCAACCATCTAGCTAACACTCATCCTGTAGAATACTCCAACCATCTAGCTGACACTCATCCTGTCCTGTAGAATACTCCAACCTTATAGCTGACACTCATCCTGTAGAATACTCCAACCATCTAGCTGACACTCATCCTGTCCTGTAGAATACTCCAACCATCTAGCTAACACTCATCCTGTAGAATACTCCAACCATCTAGCTGACACTCATCCTGTCCTGTAGAATACTCCAACCATCTAGCTAACACTCATCCTGTAGAATACTCCAACCATCTAGCTGACACTCATCCTGTAGAATACTCCAACTATCTAGCTAACACTCATCCTGTAGAATACTCCAACCATCTAGCTAACACTCATCCTGTAGAATACTCCAACCTTATAGCTGACACTCATCCTGTCCTGTAGAATACTCCAACCATCTAGCTAACACTCATCCTGTAGAATACTCCAACCTTATAGCTGACACTCATCCTATCCTGTAGAATACTCCAACCATCTAGCTAGCACTCATCCTGTCCTGTAGAATACTCCAACCATCTAGCTAGCACTCATCCTGTCCTGTAGAATACTCCAACCATCTAGCTAACACTCATCCTGTCCTGTAGAATACTCCAACCATCTAGCCGACACTCATCCTGTCCTGTAGAATACTCCAACCATCTAGCTGACACTCATCCTGTAGAATACTCCAACCATCTAGCTGACACTCATCCTGTAGAATACTCCAACCATCTAGCTAACACTCATCCTGTAGAATACTCCAACCATCTAGCTGACACTCATCCTGTCCTGTAGAATACTCCAACCATCTAGCTGACACTCATCCTGTCCTGTAGAATAATCCAACCTTGTAGCTGACACTCATCCTGTAGAATACTCCAACCATCTAGCTAACACTCATCCTGTAGAATACTCCAACCATCTAGCTGACACTCATCCTGTAGAATACTCCAACGATCTAGCTAACACTCATCCTGTAGAATACTCCAACCATCTAGCTAACACTCATCCTGTAGAATACCCCAACCATCTAGCTGACACTCATCCTGTAGAATACTCCAACCATCTAGCTAACACTCATCCTGTCCTGTAGAATACTCCAACCATCTAGCTGACACTCATCCTGTCCTGTAGAATACTCCAACCATCTAGCTGACACTCATCCTGTAGAATACTCCAACCATCTAGCTGACACTCATCCTGTAGAATACTCCAACCATCTAGCTGACACTCATCCTGTAGAATACTCCAACCATCTAGCTGACACTCATCCTGTCCTGTAGAATACTCCAACCATCTAGCTGACACTCATCCTGTCCTGTAGAATACTCCAACCATCTAGCTGACACTCATCCTGTAGAATACTCCAACCATCTAGCTAACACTCATCCTGTCCTGTAGAATACTCCAACCATCTAGCTGACACTCATCCTGTCCTGTAGAATACTCCCACCATCTAGCTGACACTCATCCTGTAGAAATACCTCTAGCACACCATCTAGCTGACACTCATCCTGTAGAATACTCCAACCATCTAGCTGACACTCATCCTGTAGAATACTCCAACCATATAGCTGACACTCATCCTGTAGAATACTCCAACCATCTAGCTGACACTCATCCTGTAGAATACTCCAACCATCTAGCTGACACTCATCCTGTAGAATACTCCAACCATCTAGCTAACACTCATCCTGTAGAATACTCCAACCATCTAGCTGACACTCATCCCATTGTAGAGAGGACTACTGGAAACACTTAGCATTTCTAAAAAGACGACAATAATAATTCCATATCCCAACCTAAAAAATATGCCGCCTGTTTGACTAAACTCTCAAACAATCATGTCAACAAGCATGTCCTGTTGGAAACACTTCCAGACTCCCCCAGACACTCATAGTGCAGTGTTATAGATTTGTAGTACCAGCTGTGTGTGTGTGTGTGTGTGTGTGTGTGTGTGTGTGTGTGTGTGTGTGTGTGTGTGTGTGTGTGTGTGTGTGTGTGTGTGTGTGTGTGTGTGTGTGTGTGTGTGTGTGTGTGTGTGTGTGTGTGTGTGTGTGTGTGTGTGTGTGTGTGTGTGTGTGTGTGTGTGTGTGTGTGTGTGTGTGTGTGTGTAAACACAAGGTGCTATAATATTGATTGCTTCATCTAAACACTAAACATGATCAATGTGGATCTGAGTGTTATATGGGGATTCCAGCGTACCTTTGCATTGATTAGTGTTCTTGTCCAGTATGGCCTTGGTTGACACTATTTTCCCATATCTGTAAAACACAACAGAACAACTGGTGAGCACTTCTTACATAAGTCTCTGCAGAATTCTCAGAGAGAGAGAGAGAGAGAGAGAGAGAGAGAGAGAGAGAGAGAGAGAGAGAGAGAGAGAGAGAGAGAGAGAGAGAGAGAGAGAGAGAGAGAGAGAGAGAGAGAGAGAGAGAGAGAGAGAGAGAGAGAGAGAGAGAGAGGGGGAGTGAGAGGAGAGAGAGGGAGAGAGACTCTATATTACCTGGACGGAGGCGTTTAATAAAGGAGGGATCATTTGTTCTGTTGCCGTAAGGAGAACACATCCATCACAGTATTATACTGCAACACTATATATATATATATACTGCTAATGTAACACTGTAATGGCAGATCAGTCATCTGACTACGGTTTTTAAATCAAACTCGGGAAGGAGGGCGGGCAGAAGTCATGGAGGGAGGGAGGGCAGCAGTCAGGGAAGGAGGGAGGGAGGGCGGGCAGGAATCAGGGAGGGAGGATGGGAGGGCAGGAGGGAGGAGGGAGGGACAGAGGGAGGGAGGGAGGGCGGGCAGAAGTCAGGGAGGGGGGGAGGGCAGCAGTCAGGGAAGGAGGGAGGGAGGGCGGGCAGAAGGAAGGAGGGCGGGCAGAGTCAGGAGGGAGGGAGGGAGGGAGGGAGGGAGGGAGGGAGGGAGGGAGGGAGGGAGGGAGGGAGGGAGGGAGGGAGGGAGGGAGGGAGGGAGGGAGGGAGGGAGGGAGGGTAAAATATGTTTAGAAATGTTAGCATGGTAAGCAGGGAGATATTAATTCGACCAAGATCTGTGAATGTTTTCATGCTACAATCATGTTTAAATTATTATACAGACACAATTCATGACCCAGATTGTTCACAAGTTGTCTTAGATTCAGTAATAAAAAACAAAAGTTGTTTTTTGTTGGTAAATATTTCATAACTGGCCCAAGAGATCATTGTTTTTATACATTTTCCAGCCTGACCTTCCAGTGGCAGGATGTGGGTGTTCCATGCTGTAATGCTGCTGCTGTGTTCATTTCTCTACTGAATACTGCCTGGCTGTAAACAGAGAGTTGACCTCAGAGCCTAAACCAAATGGACTTCAGATAATACAGCAGAAATATAACATCACACAACACAATCATCTGCTAGTCTCTCAATCCTTCTGTCTATTACAGGAACAGTCAGGCCACCCTACAACACACAACACAGTCATCTGCTAGTCTCTCAATCCTTCTGTCTATTACAGGAACAGTCAGGCCACCCTACAACACACAACACAGTCATCTGCTAGTGTCTCAATCCTTCTGTCTATTACAGGAACAGTCAGGCCACCCTACAACACACAACACAGTCATCTGCTAGTCTCTCAATCCTTCTGTCTATTACAGGAACAGTCAGGCCACCCTACAACACACAACACAGTCATCTGCTAGTCTCTCAATCATTCTGTCTATTACAGGAACAGTCAGGCCACCCTACAACACACAACACAGTCATCTGCTAGTCTCTCAATCCTTCTGTCTATTACACCATCTACCCATCTATTCCTCTCTTTCTCTCCCTCTCTCTCTCTGTTTGTGTTAGTCTCTCTCTCTCCCCCTCTCTCTCTCTCTCCCTCTCTCTCTGTTTGTGTTAGTCTCTCTCTCTCCCCCTCTCTCTCTCTCTCCCTTTCTCTCTGTTTGTGTAAGTCTCTCTCTCTCTCTCTCTCTCTCTCTCTCTCTCTCTCTCTTCTCTCTCTCTCCCTCAACACACAACTCAGTCTCTCTAGTGTCTCTCCTCTCTCTCTCTCTCAGGAACTCAGGCTCTCCCTCAACTCTCTCTCTGTTTGTGTTAGTCTCTCTCCTCTCTGTCTCCCTCTCTCTCTCTCCCTCCCTATCTCTCTGTTTGTGCTAAGTCTCTCTCTCTCTCTCTCTCTCTCTCTCTCTCTCTCTCTCTCTCTCTCTCTCTCTCTCTCTCTCTCTCTCTCCTCTCTGTCTATCTCTCTCTCTCTCTCTCTCTCTCCCTCTCTCTCTGTTTGTGTTAGTCTCTCTCTCTCTCAGGTCTATTACAGGAACTCTCCCTCTCTCTCTCTGTTTGTGTTAGTCTCTCTCTCTCCCTCTCCCTCTCCCTCTCTCTCTGGAACAGTCAGTCTCTCTCTCTCTCTCCCTCTCCCTCTCTCTCTCTGTTTGTGTTAGTCTCTCTCTCTCTCTCCCTCTCTGTTTGTGTTAGTCTCTCTCTCTCTCTCCCTCTCTCTCTCTGTTTGTGTTAGTCTCTCTCTCTCTCTCTCTCTCTCTCTCTCCCTCTCTCTCTCTCTCTCTCTCCCTCTCCCTCTCCCTCTGTTTGTGTTAGTCTCTCTCTCTCTCTCCTCCCTCTCCCTCTCTCTCTCTGTGTTAGTCTCTCTCTCTCTCTCCCTCTCCCTCTCTCTCTCTGTGTTAGTCTCTCTCTCTCTCTCCCTCTCTCTCTCTGTTTGTGTTAGTCTCTCTCTCTCTCTCTCTCTCTCTCTCTCTCTCTCTCTCTCTCTCTCCCTCTCCCTCTCCCTCTGTTTGTGTTAGTCTCTCTCTCTCTCTCTCCCTCTCCCTCTCTCTCTCTGTGTTAGTCTCTCTCTCTCTCTCCCTCTCCCTCTCTCTCTCTGTGTTAGTCTCTCTCTCTCTCTCCCTCTCTCTCTCTGTTTGTGTTAGTCTCTCTCTCTCTCTCTCTCTCTCTCTCTCTCTCTCTCTCTCTCTCTCTCTCTCTCTCTCTCTCTCTCTCTCTCTCTCTCTCTCTCTCTCTCTCTCTCTCTCTCTCTCTCTCTCTCTCTCTCTCTCTCTCTCTCCCTCTCTCTCTGTTTGTGTTAGTCTCTCTCTCTCTCTCTCCCTCTCCCTCTCTCTCTCTGTGTTAGTCTCTCTCTCTCTCTCTCCCTCTCCCTCTCTCTCTCTGTGTTAGTCTCTCTCTCTCTCTCTCCCTCTCCCTCTCTCTCTCTGTGTTAGTCTCTCTCTCTCTCTCTCTCTCTGTTTGTGTTCTCTCTCTCTCTCTCTCCCTCTCTCTCTCTTTGTGTTCTCTCTCTCCTCTCTCTCTCTCTCTGTTTGTGTTAGTCTCTCTCTCTCTCTCTCTCTCTCTGTTTGTGTTAGTCTCTCTCTCTCTCTCTCTCTCTCTCTCTCTCTCTGTTCTGTCTCTGTTTGTGTTAGTCTCTCTCTCTCTCTCTCTCTCTCTCTCTCTCTCTCTGTGTTAGTCTCTCTCTCTCTCTCTCCCTCTCCCTCTCTCTCTCTGTGTTAGTCTCTCTCTCTCTCTCCCTCTCCCTCTCTCTCTCTGTGTTAGTCTCTCCTGGGACCAGCCTCTCCCTCTCTCTCTCTGTGTTAGTCTCTCTCTCTCTGGGACCAGCCTCTCTCTCTAGAAAGGACCTGGGACCAGCCAGGGAGACGAGGGACTCTCCCTGGGACCTCTCGAGGGACTACGGGAGTCTCTCTCTCCTGGGACCAGCCTCTCTCTCTCTGTGGACCAGCCTCTCTCTCTCTGTGACCAGCCTCTCTCCCTCTCTCTCTCTGTTTGTGTTACTCTGTTTGGACCAGCCAGGGAGTCGAGGGACTATGGGACTAGAAAGGACCTGGGACCAGCCTCTCTACGAGGGACCAGCCTCTCTCGAGGGACTCTCTAGGACTAGAAAGGACCTGGGACCAGCCAGGGAGACGAGGGACTACGGGACTAGAAGGACCTGGGACCTGGGACCAGCCAGGGAGACGAGGGACTACGGGACTAGAAAGGACCTGGGACCAGCCAGGGAGACGAGGGACTACGGGACTAGAAAGGACCTGGGACCAGCCAGGGAGACGAGGGACTACGGGACTAGAAAGGACCTGGGACCAGCCAGGGAAACGATGGACTACGGGACTAGAAAGGACCTGGGACCAGCCAGGGAGACCACGAGGGACTACGGGCACTGGCGTAACGCATTTTCTCTACCGATTGCTGTCCATGGTGCTGAAATCGCGACATGTCTATGCGACTGTATGCCTTTCGAATCAATGATAGGCTACCTGGCGCCAAGGCTTAGCATTGATTTAGCTAAATGGATAAATGTTTATTGACTGTTGAATGTTTATGTTTATTGATTGTTTCATTATGCAATGTACTATCTCTAGCCTGGATAGAATACCAGTCTATTGCAAAAAAAATACAGTATGTTTTGATATTGTTTCATGATGCATTAATCAAACCCTTGTTTTGATAAACATTAATCAAATAGCCAAACAATGAGGAAGCAAGTAGTCAGCTTGAAGATAAATCCAGACACTATTTCTTGTTGAACTCAGCAGGGTTTTTGTCTGGCTAAAAGCCTACACAATGAACTGCAGTATTCAAGGTGAATTCAATTAAATCCAACTTGAGAGACTCCCCTGGTGTCCTGAAGTCCTTTTTTTTGTGTGCAAATGTTTTCACCAAGGCTTTGTGGTCCAGACTAGGCCTGGACGTCCAGGTTGTGGGCCTGACTGTTTTCACCAAGGCTTTGTGGTCCAGACTGTGGGCCTGACTGTTTTCACCAAGACCTGGATGTCCAGGTTGGGGGCCTGACTGTTTTCACCAAGGTTTTGAGGTCCAGACTGTGGGCCTGACTGTTTTCACCAAGGCCTGAGGTCAGACGTTGGGGGCCTGACTGTTTTCACCAAGGCTTTGAAGTCCAGGTTGTGGGCCTGACTGTTTTCACCAAGGCTTTGAGGTCCAGACTGTGGGCCTGACTGTTTTCACCAAGGCCTAGAAGTCCAGGTTGAGGGCCTGACTGTTTTCACCAAGGCTTTGAGGTCCAGACTGTGGGCCTGACTGTTTTCACCAAGGCTTTGAGGTCCAGGTTGTCGGCCTGACTGTTTTCACCAAGGCTTTGAGGTCCAGACTGTGGGCCTGACTGTTTTCACCAAGGCTTTGAGGTCCAGGTTGTCGGCCTGACTGTTTTCTATACTGACTTTCGCAAACCCAGACCGTCTTTCCAGACATTATACATTAGATGCCCATTGCACTGGACACGATTTAAAAGTGGTCTGGAATGATACATACCAACAAATACCAGAGAGATAAGGGACCAACGTATACCAGAGAGATAAGGGACCAACGTTTACCAGAGAGATAAGGGACCAACGTTTACCAGAGTAATAAGGGACCAACTACCAGAGAGATTTTACCAGAGAGATAAGGGACCAACTATACCAGAGAGATAAAGGACCGGCGTTTACCAGAGAGATAAGGGACCAACGTTTTATACCAGAGAGATAAGGGACCAACGTTTACCAGAGAGATAAGGGACCAACGTTTACCAGAGAGATAAGGGACCAATGTATACCAGAGACTAAGGGACCAACGAATACCTGATATAAGGGACCAACGTTTACCAGAGAGATAAGGACGAATACCAGAGATAAGGGACCAACGTTTACCAGAGAGATAAGGGACTGTTGATATTCAACCACAGAACTCATATGCTGGTTCACCACTATCAACAAAATCCCAAAACACTTTTTCTTTTGTTTGTTGTTCAAAGCCCTCAATAAAATGTTTTTGTTTTGATAATCTGATTGCATCTGGACATGTATTGTCTGTCCATTATCCAGACGACCTGTCCCCAGAGCTTCCTTAGTCTTCCAGTATCCAAACCTGTCCCCAGATAAGGTTCAATACCGTTTCTGTCCAGTATCCAGACGACCTGTTCCCAGAGCTTCCTGTACGGTTCATCTCTTCCTGTAGCGTTCTGTCCAGTATCCAGACGACCTGTCCCCAGAGCTTCCTGTACGTTTTCATCTCTTCCAGCGTTCTGTCCAATCCAACGACCTGTTCCCAGAGCTTCCTGACGGTTCATCTCTCCCGTACCGTGTCTGTCCAGACAGGACCTGTCCCCAGATGGACCCCTGGAACGTGTTGAAAGTATCCAGACGACCTGTTCCCAGAGCTTCCTGTACGGTTCATCTCTTCCTGTGCGTGTCTGACCAGTATCCAGAGGAGAGGTTCTGGAAAGGTTCATCTCTTCCTGTACCGTGTCTGTCCAGGAGACGACCTGTTCCCAGGGCTTCCTGGGTTCATCTAGGGCCGGCTGTCCAGTATCCTGACTGGGCTTCCTGTACGGTTCATCTCTTCCTGTAACGTGTCTGTCCAGTATCCAGGCGACCTGTTCCCAGAGCTTCCTGTACGGTTCATCTCTTCCTGTAGCGTGTCTGTCCAGTATACAGACGACCTGTCCCCAGAGCTTCCTGTACGGTTAATCTCTTCAGCAATTAAGGAGAACGAGAAACTCAATGAAAGATATTCTAGAACTGCTCATTTGAAGCCCTCCTCCCTTCCGCCCAGTTTCCCTGCGTTGCTATGGTAATCCCGCTGTTTTTTTACCATCCTGTAACTGTCTCTTCTGCTGAGTAGGTGGTTTTTCTAAATAAAACTATAACGACCTGAAGCATTCGACTCTCGGTCTGATATGTTCGTTCGAACACTGAGTCAACGCCGGTCATTTCACCGGCGCATAGCCTTGACCCCATATCATACCTTCAATCCATATGTTTTGTCTTGTTCATTTTTTACCCTTCCTGATCTAACCCTTAGCTTCCTAGTACAAATGGAAATAAAATATGTTTAGGGAATTACTTTTTGGAGGGTTACTGTCAAAAGGAGTTATTACATTTAAAAACATTTAAAAACAAATCGATGATGTCATGGACCCCAAAGCAGCCCGCCATGCGGTTCGTCGGTGAGGAAGGTTCTGGAAAGGAACTGGCGGTGGGAACAAGTGGATGGGATAGGGCTGGCTGGCTGACTGGGAGGGGTGTCTCCTCTCTTCTCTACACAGGAAAAGGAGGGGTGACAGAGAGAGGTCAAGAACACAGCTATGATAACATACGCAGCATGAACCATTACACACAGCCTACGACCCACTCAGTATGAATTATAACATGGCTTCACAGAGCCTACTACCCACATGGCTTCACAGAGCCATACCCACATGGCTTCACAGAGCCTACTACCCACTCAGTATAAACCATAACATGGCTTCACAGATCCTACTACCCACTCAGTATAAACCATAACATGGCTTCACAGAGCCTACTACCCAATCAGTATAAACCATAACATGGCATCACAGAGATACGACCCACTCAGTATAAACCATAACATGGCATCACAGAGCCTACGACCCACTCAGTATAAACCATAACATGGCTACACAGATCCTACTACCCACTCAGTATAAACCATAACATGGCTTCACAGAGCCTACTACCCACACAGAAAACACCTACACACATCATAGCTGCTACGTAGTATCATAGCTGCTACGTAGTATCATAGCTGCTAGTTCACAGAGAGATGGAGGAGGAAACACCAACAGACTGAGTCAGGCTACGTAGTATCATCTATAGCTGCTACGTAGTATCATAGCTGCTAGTTCACAGAGTGATGGAGGAGGAAACACCAACACACTGAGTCAGGCTACGTAGTATCATAGCTGCTATGTAGTATCATAGCTGCTACGTAGTATCATAGCTGCTAGTTCACAGAGAGATGGAGGAGGAAACACCAACACACCGAGTCAGGCTACGTAGTATCATAGCTGTGACATTTACTCCTGAGGTGCTGACTTGCTGCACCCTCGACAACCACTGTGATTATTATTATTGGACCATGCTGGTCATTTCTGAACATTTGTTCTGTTATAATCTCCACCCGGCAGCCAGAAGAGGACTGGCCACCCCTCATAGCCTGGTTCCTCTCTAGGTTTATAATCTCCACCCGGCACAGCCAGAAGAGGACTGGTCACCCCACAGAGTCTGGTTCCTCTCTAGGTTTATAATCTCCACCCAGCACAGCCAGAAGAGGACTGGTCACCCCACAGAGTCTGGTTCCTCTCTAGGTTTATAATCTCCACCCGGCACAGCCAGAAGAGGACTGGTCACCCCACATAGTCCTAGCCACCGTGCTTCTACACCTGCGTTGCTTGCTGTTTGGGGTTTTAGGCTGGGTTTCTGTATAACACTTTGAGATATCAGCTGATCTACGAAGGGCTATATAAATACATTAGATTTGATTTTGTATTTACAGTTTGAGATGTTCGTGAAACAGTGTTGTTTGATGACCGTAAGTCGCTCTGGATAAGAGCGTCTGCTAAATGACTTAAATGTAAATGTAAATATAAAACGCTTCTAGCCTCTTCATATTAAGGGTATCTGTTGTTTTTATACTTGTCTTACTACTCGAAAGTTGTTTAAAAAAAAAAAAAAACAACTCCTGTAGCTTAGTTTTTCAAATTGGCATGTTTTGTTTCTAAGTGTCTGCTCAAGGGTGAAGGTTTCATTGAGTTGTGAGATAGTACCTTTGCACATATAACACACTGTGGCTGAGTGCGCCTCTTCGATGGTCCAACGTCCCTGTCTGTTGTTCGGTGCTTTCCCGGGTAAGGGGCAGTAGCTTGGTGCTTTCCGGGTAAGGGGCAGTAGCTTGGTGCTTTCCCGGGTAAGGGGCAGTAGCTTGGTGCTTTCCCGGGTAAGGGGCAGTAGTTTGGTGCTTTCCCGGGTAAGGGACAGTAGCTTGGTGCTTTCCCGGGTAAGGGGCAGTAGTTTGGTGCTTTCCCGGGTAAGGGGCAGTAGCTTGGTGCTTTCCCGGGTAAGGGGCAGTAGCTTAAGGGGCAGTGCTTTGCCCGGGTAAGGGGCAGTAGCTTGGTGCTTTCCCGGGTAAGGGGCAGTAGTTTGGTGCTTTCCCGGGTAAGGGACAGTAGCTTGGTGCTTTCCCGGGTAAGGGGCAGTAGTTTGGTGCTTTCCCGGGTAAGGGGCAGTAGTTTGGTGCTTTCCCAGGTAAAGGGCAGTAGCTTGGGGCTTTCCCGGGTGAGGGGGCAGTAGCTTGAGGCTTTCCCGGGTAAGGGGCAGTAGCCTGGGGCTTTCCCGGGTAAGGGAACAGTAGCTTGGTGCTTTCCTTGGTAAGGGGGCAGTAACTTGGGGCTTTCCTGGATAAGGGGCAGTAGCTTGGTGCTTTCCATGGTAAGGGGCAGTAGTTTGGTGCTTTCCCGGGTAAGGGGACAGTAGCTTGGTGCTTTCCCGGGTAAGGGGGCAGTAGTTTGGTGCTTTCCCAGTTAAAGGGCAGTATCTTGGGGCTTTCCCGGTAAGGGGCAGTAGCTTGGGGCTTTCCCGGTTAAGGGGACAGTAGCTTGGTGCTTTCCTTGGTAAGGGGGCAGTAGCTTGGGGCTTTCCGGTGAGGGGCAGTAGCTTGGGGCTTTCCGGGTAAGGGGTGTTAGCTCTTCGGCTGCATCAGATTCACACCTGTCAGTGTCCATGCTAGCTGGGCTAACAACAAATGTAGAATTACTGATGCCAGCATTGGATGTGCTCGCGGACGCAGAACAACTTGTGTGGTCGACAGGTGCAGGTGTAGTACTGCTGGTAGTAGCAGTATGATGTCCTACTAGTAGTAGCAGTATAATGTCCTAGCAGAGAGTAACGGTTAATGTGATTGGATGTTCATTATTTGACTAGGCCACCTGTATTTGATATTTTGATGTTTTTTCGCTGAACACTAGATGGTTGAATTGTATTTTTGGCAGTGAAACAAGGCTACTCCTGCGAGGAGAAAAACCCAAACGTAAAGCCCCGTTGGAAAATATAAATGGACTGTTTTTTGATTTATATATATATGTTTAAATACATTTTTTTTGGCATAACCCCGACTGCATTGCGCATACCCCTGCCTACCCCAGTTTGGGAACACCTTCATCTACACTGATTGATGTGGAATTAACAGGTGACATCAATAAGCGATCATAGCTCTCACCTGGATTCACCTGTTTAGTCCAGTCAGTGGTGGTAGTAAAGTAATGATATGTCCAGTTCACTAATAGAGTGAAATCTCCACTTACGGTTGACATAGTTTGATGAGGTCCTGGTCACTGGTCCCAGAGGGCAGTCCTCTGATGTACAGGTTAGTTTGACTGAGCTGCTCCATACTACAGCCTCCTCCTCCTCCTCTGTGGTGACTGTTGTTAGGGATGGGACTGGGAGGGACCATGGTGGACGGGGGAGGGGCATAGGACTGCTAAGAGAGAGAGACAGAGACAGAGAGCGAGAGACAGAAAGAGAGAGACAGAGAGACAGAGAGAGACAGAGAGGCAGAGAGACAGAGAGAGAGAGAGAGAGAGACAGAGAGCGAGAGACAGAAAGAGAGAGACAGAGAGACAGAGAGAGACAGAGAGGCAGAGAGACAGAGAGAGACAGAGAGACAGAGAGAGAGAGAGAGACAGAGAGAGAGAGACAGAGAGAGAGAGAGAGAGAGAGAGAGAGAGAGAGAGAGAGAGACAGGAAGAGAGAGAGACAGAGAGAGAGAGAGAGAGAGAGAGAGAGAGAGAGAGAGAGAGAGAGAGAGAGAGAGAGAGAGAGAGAGAGAGAGAGAGAGAGAGAGAGAGAGAGAGAGAGAGAGAGAGAGAGATGGTGATTACAATACAGAATAATACACAGTAACATATAACAGGGGCAGCAGGCAGCGTAGTGGTTAGAGCGTTGGGCCAGTAACCAAAAGGTCACTGCAGTCCTCCAAACGCCGGCTTCGAGGGCATTACCAACATGTTCAAATAATATCAAATAATAATATTCAAATAATAATTATATTCAAATAATAATATTCCAATAAATCTAAATAATAATATTCAAATAATAATTATTGACATATTTTATTAAAACTGTTCTTTTAATGAATTTTGTCTTACTATTTCATCAATATAGTCCCGACACAAATCTAGGGTTGCTACCCAAGCTGGCTGCTCGTTCAGTCTATTGGTTCTGGTTACTAGAGACGTTTGTTCTATTGGTTCTGGTTACTAGAGACGTTTGTTCTATTGGTTCTGGTTACTAGAGATGCGACCCAGTCGTTTGTTCTATTGGTTCTGGTTACTAGAGACACGACCCAGTCGTTTGATCTATTCGTTCCGGTTACTAGAGACGTTTGCTCTATTGGTTCTGGTTACTAGAGATGCGACCCAGTCGTTTGATCTATTGGTTCGGTTACTAGAGACACGACCCAGTCATTCGTTCTATTGGTTCCGGTTACTAGAGACACGACCCAGTCGTTCGTTCTATTGGTTCGGTTACTAGAGACGCGACCCAGTCGTTCATTCTATTGGTTCCGGTTACTAGAGATGCGACCCAGTCGTTCGTTCTATTGGTTCTGGTTACTAGAGACGTTTGCTCTATTGGTTCTGGTTACTAGAGACGTTTGTTCTATTGGTTCTGGTTACTAGAGACACGACCCAGTCGTTTGATCTATTCGTTCGGTTACTAGAGACGTTTGCTCTATTGGTTCTGGTTACTAGAGATGCGACCCAGTCGTTTGATCTATTGGTTCAGTTACTAGAGATGCGACCCAGTCGTTTGATCTATTGGTTCTGGTTACTAGTGACGAGACCCAGTCGTTCCTTCTTCATGTTCCATTGCCGTACTGGTTAGCAACGTTCTTATCCCTTGCTAGCTAGCCAACTACGGCTAACTTACAGTCAGATCAAACAGCGCTGTCAGAATAAGAGCAGAATAGCCACATTTGCGTTAATTTCAGCTCTTTTTCTAGCGACACTTATTTGGAAACATCCATAACAATGAGCTAACGAGGTGTGATTTCACCTGTCGTAGAAAAGGTGCCTTCTCATCGGGACACGGTTGTTTAATAGGAGCTAGACAACAACACAGCTCACACAATCACTTCAAACTGAACCTGGAAAGACTGCAAAACCAGCTGCACCGTTTCGTTTGACCTTTTTCTCTTCCAAATTGACATTTCATTGTATATATATCCACGTTCGTTACTATGGAGATAGAATCTGAATATTTAAACAATGTGGTCAAATGTCTGGGAGACAGACAGCAAGGTTTATACAAATCTCCACTGATGAAAACAAAATGTTAGTCTAAAAAGAAATGTGAGATAATGTCTAGATTATTTTTATAGTGGAGATCAATGTTTATAAATTGCCTGGCTGGGCTGATGAGACAGTTGATTGCAGCAGTCAGATGGAACAGAGTAAATAGGCATTATAACATCATAGATTTAGCGGGTGGTAACTTATGGTAACTCTAGTCGGCTGGCCCTCGCTACATATTCGTCGCCAGACCCACTGGCTCCAGGTCATCTACAAGTCCATGCTAGGTAAAGCTCCGCCTTATCTCAGTTCACTGGTCACGATGGCAACACCCACCCGTAGCACGCGCTCCAGCAGGTGTATCTCATTGATCATCCCTAAAGCCAACACCTCATTTGGCCGCCTTTCGTTCCAGTTCTCTGCTGCCTGTGACTGGAACGAATTGCAAAAATCTCCCTCACCAACTTCAAACATCAGCTATCTGAGCAGCTAACCGATCGCTGCAGCTGTACATAATCTATTGGTAAATAGCACATCCATTTTCACCTACCTCATCCCCATACTGTTTTTATTTATTTACTTTTCTGCTCTTTTGCACACCAATATCTCTGCCTGTACATGACCATCTGATCATTTATCACTCCAGTGTTAATCTGCAATATTGTAATTATTCGCCTACCTCCTCATGCCTTTTGCACACATTGTATATAGACTCCCCTTTTTTTCTCTGTGTTATTGACTTGTTAATTGTTTACTCCATGTGTAACTCTGTGTTGTCTGTTCACACTGCTATGCTTTATCTTGGCCAGGTTGCAGTTGTAAATCAAATCAAATCATGTTGTATTTGTCACATGCACATGGTTAGCAGATGTTAATGTGAGTGTAGCGAAATGCTTGTGCTTCGAGTTCCGACAATGCAGTAATAACCACAGAGTAATCTAACTAACAATTCCAAAACTACTGTCTTATACACAGTGTAAGGGGGTAAAGAATATGTACATAAAGATATATGAATGAGTGATGGTACAGAACGGCATAGGCAAGATGCAGTAGATGGTATCGAGTACAGTGTATACATATGAGATGAGTGTGTAGACAAAGTAAACAAAGTGGCATAGTTAAAGTGGCTAGTGATACATGTATTACATAAGGATGCAGTCGATGTTGTAGAGTACAGTATATACGTATACATATGAGATGAATAATGTAGGGTAAGTAACATTATATAAGGTAGCATTGTTTAAAGTGGCTAGTGATATATATGAGATATAAATGAGAACTTGTTCTCAACTAGGTTAAATAAAGGTGAAAAAAAAATGGAATAGACACCGGCTGGAATGCGGTTTTAACCAATCAGCATTCAGCATTAGACCCATCCGTTGTACAAATGAGGGGAATTAATAATAATAATAATATATGCCATTTAGCAGACGCTTTTATCCAAAGCGACTTACAGTCATGTGTGCATACATTCTACGTATGGGTGGTCCCGGGGATCGAACCCACTACCCTGGCGTTACAAGCGCCATGCTCTACCAACTGAGCTACAGAAGGACCACCTACAGAAGGATATTCTGATGTTCTATTGTTAAAACACACCGTCTATCATTGAGATACTCCTGATTACTCCAGGAACTATCCATGACAATACACTGACTGACTCTCAGAGACAGAGTGGTTATAGAGGGGAGCACTACACTGACTCTCAGAGACAGAGTGGTTATAGAGGGGAGCACTACACTGACTCTCAGAGACAGAGTGGTTATAGAGGGGAGCACTACACTGACTCCCTCTCAGAGACAGAGTGGTTATAGAGGGGAGCACTACACTGACTCCCTCTCAGAGACAGAGTGGTTATAGAGGGGAGCACTACACTGACTCTCAGAGACAGAGTGGTTATAGAGGGGAGCACTACACTGACTCCCTCTCAGAGACAGAGTGGTTATAGAGGGGAGCACTACACTGACTCTCAGAGACAGAGTGGTTATAGAGGGGAGCACTACACTGACTCCCTCTCAGAGACAGAGTGGTTATAGAGGGGAGCACTACACTGACTCTCAGAGACAGAGTGGTTATAGAGGGGAGCACTACACTGACTCTCAGAGACAGAGTGGTTATAGAGGGGAGCACTACACTGACTCTCAGAGACAGAGTGGTTATAGAGGGGAGCACTACACTGACTCTCAGAGACAGAGTGGTTATAGAGGGGAGCACTACACTGACTCCCTCTCAGAGACAGAGTGGTTATAGAGGGGAGCACTACACTGACTCTCAGAGACAGAGTGGTTATAGAGGGGAGCACTACACTGACTCTCAGAGACAGAGTGGTTATAGAGGGGAGCACTACACTGACTCTCAGAGACAGAGTGGTTATAGAGGGGAGCACTACACTGACTCTCAGAGACAGAGTGGTTATAGAGGGGAGCACTACACTGACTCTCAGAGACAGAGTGGTTATAGAGGGGAGCACTACACTGACTCTCAGAGACAGAGTGGTTATAGAGGGGAGCACTACACTGACTCCCTCTCAGAGACAGAGTGGTTATAGAGGGGAGCACTACACTGACTCTCAGAGACAGAGTGGTTATAGAGGGGAGCACTACACTGACTCCCTCTCAGAGACAGAGTGGTTATAGAGGGGAGCACTACACTGACTCCCTCTCAGAGACAGAGTGGTTATAGAGGGGAGCACTACACTGACTCTCAGAGACAGAGTGGTTATAGAGGGGAGCACTACACTGACTCTCAGAGACAGAGTGGTTATAGAGGGGAGCACTACACTGACTCCCTCTCAGAGACAGAGTGGTTATAGAGGGGAGCACTACACTGACTCTCAGAGACAGAGTGGTTATAGAGGGGAGCACTACACTGACTCCCTCTCAGAGACAGAGTGGTTATAGAGGGGAGCACTACACTGACTCTCAGAGACAGAGTGGTTATAGAGGGGAGCACTACACTGACTCTCAGAGACAGAGTGGTTATAGAGGGGAGCACTACACTGACTCTCAGAGACAGAGTGGTTATAGAGGGGAGCACTACACTGACTCCCTCTCAGAGACAGAGTGGTTATAGAGAGTGGTTATAGGGAGCACTACACTGACTCTCAGAGACAGAGTGGTTATAGAGGGGAGCACTACACTGACTCTCAGAGACAGAGTGGTTATAGAGGGGAGCACTACACTGACTCTCAGAGACAGAGTGGTTATAGAGGGGAGCACTACACTGACTCTCAGAGACAGAGTGGTTATAGAGGGGAGCACTACACTGACTCTCAGAGACAGAGTGGTTATAGAGGGGAGCACTACACTGACTCTCAGAGACAGAGTGGTTATAGAGGGGAGCACTACACTGACTCTCAGAGACAGAGTGGTTATAGAGGGGAGCACTACACTGACTCTCAGAGACAGAGTGGTTATAGAGGGGAGCACTACACTGACTCTCAGAGACAGAGTGGTTATAGAGGGGAGCACTACACTGACTCTCAGAGACAGAGTGGTTATAGAGGGGAGCACTACACTGACTCTCAGAGACAGAGTGGTTATAGAGTGGTTATAGGGGAGCACTACACTGACTCTCAGAGACAGAGTGGTTATAGAGGGGAGCACTACACTGACTCTCAGAGACAGAGTGGTTATAGAGGGGAGCACTACACTGACTCTCAGAGACAGAGTGGTTATAGAGGGGAGCACTACACTGACTCTCAGAGACAGAGTGGTTATAGAGGGGAGCACTACACTGACTCTCAGAGACAGAGTGGTTATAGAGGGGAGCACTACACTGACTCCCTCTCAGAGACAGAGTGGTTATAGAGGGGAGCACTACACTGACTCCCTCTCAGAGACAGAGTGGTTATAGAGGGGAGCACTACACTGACTCTCAGAGACAGAGTGGTTATAGAGGGGAGCACTACACTGACTCTCAGAGACAGAGTGGTTATAGAGGGGAGCACTACACTGACTCTCAGAGACAGAGTGGTTATAGAGGGGAGCACTACACTGACTGACTCTCAGAGACAGAGTGGTTATAGAGGGGAGCACTACACTGACTCTCAGAGACAGAGTGGTTATAGAGGGGAGCACTACACTGACTCTCAGAGACAGAGTGGTTATAGAGGGGAGCACTACACTGACTCTCAGAGACAGAGTGGTTATAGAGGGGAGCACTACACTGACTCTCAGAGACAGAGTGGTTATAGAGGGGAGCACTACACTGACTCTCAGAGACAGAGTGGTTATAGAGGGGAGCACTACACTGACTCTCAGAGACAGAGTGGTTATAGAGGGGAGCACTACACTGACTCTCAGAGACAGAGTGGTTATAGAGGGGAGCACT
Source organism: Oncorhynchus gorbuscha (assembly GCF_021184085.1). Classification (NCBI taxonomy): domain Eukaryota; kingdom Metazoa; phylum Chordata; class Actinopteri; order Salmoniformes; family Salmonidae; genus Oncorhynchus; species Oncorhynchus gorbuscha. The sequence continues at coordinate 18,467 of NW_025747389.1, read as the reverse complement.
ACACTGACTCTCAGAGACAGAGTGGTTATAGAGGGGAGCACTACACTGACTCTCAGAGACAGAGTGGTTATAGAGGGGAGCACTACACTGACTCTCAGAGACAGAGTGGTTATAGAGGGGAGCACTACACTGACTCTCAGAGACAGAGTGGTTATAGAGGGGAGCACTACACTGACTCCCTCTCAGAGACAGAGTGGTTATAGAGGGGAGCACTACACTGACTCTCAGAGACAGAGTGGTTATAGAGGGGAGCACTACACTGACTCCCTCTCAGAGACAGAGTGGTTATAGAGGGGAGCACTACACTGACTCCCTCTCAGAGACAGAGTGGTTATAGAGGGGAGCACTACACTGACTCTCAGAGACAGAGTGGTTATAGAGGGGAGCACTACACTGACTCTCAGAGACAGAGTGGTTATAGAGGGGAGCACTACACTGACTCCCTCTCAGAGACAGAGTGGTTATAGAGGGAGCACTACACTGACTCTCAGAGACAGAGTGGTTATAGAGGGGAGCACTACACTGACTCCCTCTCAGAGACAGAGTGGTTATAGAGGGGAGCACTACACTGACTCTCAGAGACAGAGTGGTTATAGAGGGGAGCACTACACTGACTCTCAGAGACAGAGTGGTTATAGAGGGGAGCACTACACTGACTCTCAGAGACAGAGTGGTTATAGAGGGGAGCACTACACTGACTCCCTCTCAGAGACAGAGTGGTTATAGAGGGGAGCACTACACTGACTCTCAGAGACAGAGTGGTTATAGAGGGGAGCACTACACTGACTCTCAGAGACAGAGTGGTTATAGAGGGGAGCACTACACTGACTCTCAGAGACAGAGTGGTTATAGAGGGGAGCACTACACTGACTCTCAGAGACAGAGTGGTTATAGAGGGGAGCACTACACTGACTCTCAGAGACAGAGTGGTTATAGAGGGGAGCACTACACTGACTCTCAGAGACAGAGTGGTTATAGAGGGGAGCACTACACTGACTCTCAGAGACAGAGTGGTTATAGTGGAGGGGAGCACTACACTGACTCTCAGAGACAGAGTGGTTATAGAGGGGAGCACTACACTGACTCTCAGAGACAGAGTGGTTATAGAGGGGAGCACTACACTGACTCTCAGAGACAGAGTGGTTATAGAGGGGAGCACTACACTGACTCTCAGAGACAGAGTGGTTATAGAGGGGAGCACTACACTGACTCTCAGAGACAGAGTGGTTATAGAGGGGAGCACTACACTGACTCTCAGAGACAGAGTGGTTATAGAGGGGAGCACTACACTGACTCCCTCTCAGAGACAGAGTGGTTATAGAGGGGAGCACTACACTGACTCTCAGAGACAGAGTGGTTATAGAGGGGAGCACTACACTGACTCTCAGAGACAGAGTGGTTATAGAGGGGAGCACTACACTGACTCCCTCTCAGAGACAGAGTGGTTATAGAGGGGAGCACTACACTGACTCCCTCTCAGAGACAGAGTGGTTATAGAGGGGAGCACTACACTGACTCCCTCTCAGAGACAGAGTGGTTATAGAGGGAGCACTACACTGACTCCCTCTCAGAGACAGAGTGGTTATAGAGGGGAGCACTACACTGACTCTCAGAGACAGAGTGGTTATAGAGGGGAGCACTACACTGACTCTCAGAGACAGAGTGGTTATAGAGGGGAGCACTACACTGACTCCCTCTCAGAGACAGAGTGGTTATAGAGGGAGCACTACACTGACTCTCAGAGACAGAGTGGTTATAGAGGGGAGCACTACACTGACTCTCAGAGACAGAGTGGTTATAGAGGGGAGCACTACACTGACTCCCTCTCAGAGACAGAGTGGTTATAGAGGGGAGCACTACACTGACTCCCTCTCAGAGACAGAGTGGTTATAGAGGGGAGCACTACACTGACTCCCTCTCAGAGACAGAGTGGTTATAGAGGGGAGCACTACACTGACTCCCTCTCAGAGACAGAGTGGTTATAGAGGGGAGCACTGACACTGACTCCCTCTCAGAGACAGAGTGGTTATAGAGGGGAGCACTACACTGACTCTCAGAGACAGAGTGGTTATAGAGGGGAGCACTACACTGACTCCCTCTCAGAGACAGAGTGGTTATAGAGAGGGAGCACTACACTGACTCCCTCTCAGAGACAGAGTGGTTATAGAGGGGAGCACTACACTGACTCTCAGAGACAGAGTGGTTATAGAGGGGAGCACTACACTGACTCCCTCTCAGAGACAGAGTGGTTATAGAGGGGAGCACTACACTGACTCTCAGAGACAGAGTGGTTATAGAGGGGAGCACTACACTGACTCTCAGAGACAGAGTGGTTATAGAGGGGAGCACTACACTGACTCTCAGAGACAGAGTGGTTATAGAGGGGAGCACTACACTGACTCTCAGAGACAGAGTGGTTATAGAGGGGAGCACTACACTGACTCTCAGAGACAGAGTGGTTATAGAGGGAGCACTACACTGACTCTCAGAGACAGAGTGGTTATAGAGGGGAGCACTACACTGACTCTCAGAGACAGAGTGGTTATAGAGGGGAGCACTACACTGACTCCCTCTCAGAGACAGAGTGGTTATAGAGGGGAGCACTACACTGACTCTCAGAGACAGAGTGGTTATAGAGGGGAGCACTACACTGACTCCCTCTCAGAGACAGAGTGGTTATAGAGGGGAGCACTACACTGACTCCCTCTCAGAGACAGAGTGGTTATAGAGGGGAGCACTACACTGACTCTCAGAGACAGAGTGGTTATAGAGGGGAGCACTACACTGACTCTCAGAGACAGAGTGGTTATAGAGGGGAGCACTACACTGACTCTCAGAGACAGAGTGGTTATAGAGGGGAGCACTACACTGACTCTCAGAGACAGAGTGGTTATAGAGGGGAGCACTACACTGACTCTCAGAGACAGAGTGGTTATAGAGGGGAGCACTACACTGACTCTCAGAGACAGAGTGGTTATAGAGGGGAGCACTACACTGACTCTCAGAGACAGAGTGGTTATAGAGGGGAGCACTACACTGACTCCCTCTCAGAGACAGAGTGGTTATAGAGGGGAGCACTACACTGACTCTCAGAGACAGAGTGGTTATAGAGGGGAGCACTACACTGACTCTCAGAGACAGAGTGGTTATAGAGGGAGCACTACACTGACTCTCAGAGACAGAGTGGTTATAGAGGGGAGCACTACACTGACTCTCAGAGACAGAGTGGTTATAGAGGGGAGCACTACACTGACTCCTCTCAGAGACAGAGTGGTTATAGAGGGGAGCACTACACTGACTCCCTCTCAGAGACAGAGTGGTTATAGAGGGGAGCACTACACTGACTCTCAGAGACAGAGTGGTTATAGAGGGGAGCACTACACTGACTCCTCTCAGAGACAGAGTGGTTATAGAGGGGAGCACTACACTGACTCCCTCTCAGAGACAGAGTGGTTATAGAGGGGAGCACTACACTGACTCTCAGAGACAGAGTGGTTATAGAGGGGAGCACTACACTGACTCCTCTCAGAGACAGAGTGGTTATAGAGGGGAGCACTACACTGACCTCTCAGAGACAGAGTGGTTATAGAGGGGAGCACTACACTGACTCTCAGAGACAGAGTGGTTATAGAGGGGAGCACTACACTGACTCTCAGAGACAGAGTGGTTATAGAGGGGAGCACTACACTGACTCCTCTCAGAGACAGAGTGGTTATAGAGGGGAGCACTACACTGACTCTCAGAGACAGAGTGGTTATAGAGGGGAGCACTACACTGACTCTCAGAGACAGAGTGGTTATAGAGGGGAGCACTACACTGACTCCTCTCAGAGACAGAGTGGTTATAGAGGGGAGCACTACACTGACTCTCAGAGACAGAGTGGTTATAGAGGGGAGCACTACACTGACTCTCAGAGACAGAGTGGTTATAGAGGGGAGCACTACACTGACTCTCAGAGACAGAGTGGTTATAGAGGGGAGCACTACACTGACTCTCAGAGACAGAGTGGTTATAGAGGGGAGCACTACACTGACTCTCAGAGACAGAGTGGTTATAGAGGGGAGCACTACACTGACTCTCAGAGACAGAGTGGTTATAGAGGGGAGCACTACACTGACTCTCAGAGACAGAGTGGTTATAGAGGGGAGCACTACACTGACTCCCTCTCAGAGACAGAGTGGTTATAGAGGGGAGCACTGACTCTCAGAGACAGAGTGGTTATGACTACACTGACTCTCAGAGACAGAGTGGTTATAGAGGGGAGCACTACACTGACTCTCAGAGACAGAGTGGTTATAGAGGGGAGCACTACACTGACTCTCAGAGACAGAGTGGTTATAGAGGGGAGCACTACACTGACTCTCAGAGACAGAGTGGTTATAGAGGGGAGCACTACACTGACTCCCTCTCAGAGACAGAGTGGTTATAGAGGGGAGCACTACACTGACTCTCAGAGACAGAGTGGTTATAGAGGGGAGCACTACACTGACTCTCAGAGACAGAGTGGTTATAGAGGGGAGCACTACACTGACTCCCTCTCAGAGACAGAGTGGTTATAGAGGGGAGCACTACACTGACTCCCTCTCAGAGACAGAGTGGTTATAGAGGGGAGCACTACACTGACTCCCTCTCAGAGACAGAGTGGTTATAGAGGGAGCACTACACTGACTCTCAGAGACAGAGTGGTTATAGAGGGGAGCACTACACTGACTCCCTCTCAGAGACAGAGTGGTTATAGAGGGGAGCACTACACTGACTCCCTCTCAGAGACAGAGTGGTTATAGAGGGGAGCACTACACTGACTCTCAGAGACAGAGTGGTTATAGAGGGGAGCACTACACTGACTCTCAGAGACAGAGTGGTTATAGAGGGGAGCACTACACTGACTCCTCTCAGAGACAGAGTGGTTATAGAGGGGAGCACTACACTGACTCCCTCTCAGAGACAGAGTGGTTATAGAGGGGAGCACTACACTGACTCTCAGAGACAGAGTGGTTATAGAGGGAGCACTACACTGACTCCTCTCAGAGACAGAGTGGTTATAGAGGGGAGCACTACACTGACTCCTCTCAGAGACAGAGTGGTTATAGAGGGGAGCACTACACTGACTCTCAGAGACAGAGTGGTTATAGAGGGGAGCACTACACTGACTCCCTCTCAGAGACAGAGTGGTTATAGAGGGGGCACTACACTGACTCCCTCTCAGAGACAGAGTGGTTATAGAGGGGAGCACTACACTGACTCTCAGAGACAGAGTGGTTATAGAGGGGAGCACTACACTGACTCCCTCTCAGAGACAGAGTGGTTATAGAGGGAGCACTACACTGACTCCTCTCAGAGACAGAGTGGTTATAGAGGGGAGCACTACACTGACTCTCAGAGACAGAGTGGTTATAGAGGGGAGCACTACACTGACTCTCAGAGACAGAGTGGTTATAGAGGGAGCACTACACTGACTCTCAGAGACAGAGTGGTTATAGAGGGGAGCACTACACTGACTCTCAGAGACAGAGTGGTTATAGAGGGGAGCACTACACTGACTCTCAGAGACAGAGTGGTTATAGAGGGGAGCACTACACTGACTCTCAGAGACAGAGTGGTTATAGAGGGGAGCACTACACTGACTCTCAGAGACAGAGTGGTTATAGAGGGAGCACTACACTGACTCTCAGAGACAGAGTGGTTATAGAGGGGAGCACTACACTGACTCTCAGAGACAGAGTGGTTATAGAGGGGAGCACTACACTGACTCTCAGAGACAGAGTGGTTATAGACAGGGGAGCACTACACTGACTCTCAGAGACAGAGTGGTTATAGAGGGGAGCACTACACTGACTCTCAGAGACAGAGTGGTTATAGAGGGGAGCACTACACTGACTCCCTCTCAGAGACAGAGTGGTTATAGAGGGGAGCACTACACTGACTCCCTCTCAGAGACAGAGTGGTTATAGAGGGGAGCACTACACTGACTCTCAGAGACAGAGTGGTTATAGAGGGGAGCACTACACTGACTCTCAGAGACAGAGTGGTTATAGAGGGGAGCACTACACTGACTCTCAGAGACAGAGTGGTTATAGAGGGAGCACTACACTGACTCTCAGAGACAGAGTGGTTATAGAGGGGAGCACTACACTGACTCCCTCTCAGAGACAGAGTGGTTATAGAGGGGAGCACTACACTGACTCTCAGAGACAGAGTGGTTATAGAGGGGAGCACTACACTGACTCTCAGAGACAGAGTGGTTATAGAGGGGAGCACTACACTGACTCTCAGAGACAGAGTGGTTATAGAGGGGAGCACTACACTGACTCCCTCTCAGAGACAGAGTGGTTATAGAGGGGAGCACTACACTGACTCCCTCTCAGAGACAGAGTGGTTATAGAGGGGAGCACTACACTGACTCCCTCTCAGAGACAGAGTGGTTATAGAGGGGAGCACTACACTGACTCTCAGAGACAGAGTGGTTATAGAGGGGAGCACTACACTGACTCTCAGAGACAGAGTGGTTATAGAGGGGAGCACTACACTGACTCTCAGAGACAGAGTGGTTATAGAGGGGAGCACTACACTGACTCCTCTCAGAGACAGAGTGGTTATAGAGGGGAGCACTACACTGACTCTCAGAGACAGAGTGGTTATAGAGGGGAGCACTACACTGACTCTCAGAGACAGAGTGGTTATAGAGGGAGCACTACACTGACTCTCAGAGACAGAGTGGTTATAGAGGGGAGCACTACACTGACTCTCAGAGACAGAGTGGTTATAGAGGGGAGCACTACACTGACTCCCTCTCAGAGACAGAGTGGTTATAGAGGGGAGCACTACACTGACTCCCTCTCAGAGACAGAGTGGTTATAGAGGGGGAGCACTACACTGACTCTCAGAGACAGAGTGGTTATAGAGGGGAGCACTACACTGACTCTCAGAGACAGAGTGGTTATAGAGGGGAGCACTACACTGACTCTCAGAGACAGAGTGGTTATAGAGGGGAGCACTACACTGACTCTCAGAGACAGAGTGGTTATAGAGGGGAGCACTACACTGACTCTCAGAGACAGAGTGGTTATAGAGGGGAGCACTACACTGACTCCCTCTCAGAGACAGAGGTTATAGGGGGAGCACTACACTGACTCTCAGAGACAGAGTGGTTATAGAGGGGAGCACTACACTGACTCTCAGAGACAGAGTGGTTATAGAGGGGAGCACTACACTGACTCTCAGAGACAGAGTGGTTATAGAGGGGAGCACTACACTGACTCCTCTCAGAGACAGAGTGGTTATAGAGGGGAGCACTACACTGACTCTCAGAGACAGAGTGGTTATAGAGGGGAGCACTACACTGACTCCCTCTCAGAGACAGAGTGGTTATAGAGGGGAGCACTACACTGACTCTCAGAGACAGAGTGGTTATAGAGGGGAGCACTACACTGACTCTCAGAGACAGAGTGGTTATAGAGGGAGCACTACACTGACTCCCTCTCAGAGACAGAGTGGTTATAGAGGGGAGCACTACACTGACTCTCAGAGACAGAGTGGTTATAGAGGGGAGCACTACACTGACTCCCTCTCAGAGACAGAGTGGTTATAGAGGGGAGCACTACACTGACTCCCTCTCAGAGACAGAGTGGTTATAGAGGGGAGCACTACACTGACTCCCTCTCAGAGACAGAGTGGTTATAGAGGGGAGCACTACACTGACTCCTCTCAGAGACAGAGTGGTTATAGAGGGGAGCACTACACTGACTCTCAGAGACAGAGTGGTTATAGAGAGGGAGCACTACACTGACTCCCTCTCAGAAACAGAGTGGTTATACAGGGGAGCACTACACTGACTCCCTCCTCTCAGAGACAGAGTGGTTATGTGTGTGTGTGTGTGTGTGTGTGTGTGTGTGTGTGTGTGTGTGTGTGTGTGTGTGTGTGTGTGTGTGTGTGTGTGTGTGTGTGTGTGTGTGTGTGTGTGTGTGTGTGTGTGTGTGTGTGTGTGTGTGTGTGTGTGATAATGGACTAGTTGTCACCACTCTCTGCAGAGAGGCTGAGCCCTGATATTAATTTATTGCCTGTACTTACCCAACCATACAATTACTGTCCCAGACAGACCAAACACACACACACACTCGCCAGTGTGCCTGAGGCTTCGATGGTAGTACTATAACAGAATGGATTAAGTTCTCAGCAGTACGACCCAGAACAGTAAGAGCAGAGACTGAACAACATTCCATCCCCTCTAACAAATATGTCCTCAATGAGCAATAACAGGGGAGGATATAGCATGAAGGGGTAACAGGGGAGGATATAGTATGGAGGGGTAACAGGGGAGGATATAGTATGGAGGGGTAACAGGGGAGGATATAGTATGGAGGGGTAACAGGGGAGGATATAGTATGGAGGGGTAACAGGATATAGTATGGAGGGGTAACAGGGGAGGATATAGTATGGAGGGGTAACAGGGGAGGATATAGTATGGAGGGGTAACAGGATATAGTATGGAGGGGTAACAGGGGAGGATATAGTATGGAGGGGTAACAGGGGAGGATATAGTATGGAGGGGTAACAGGGAGGATATAGTATGGAGGGGTAACAGGGGAGGATATAGCATGAGGGGTAACAGGGGAGGATATAGTATGGAGGGGTAACAGGGGAGGATATAGTATGGAGGGGTAACAGGGGAGGATATAGTATGGAGGGGTAACAGGATATAGTATGGAGGGGTAACAGGGGAGGATATAGTATGGAGGGGTAACAGGGGAGGATATAGTATGGAGGGGTAACAGGATATAGTATGGAGGGGTAACAGGGGAGGATATAGTATGGAGGGGTAACAGGATATAGTATGGAGGGGTAACAGGATATAGTATGGAGGGGTAACAGGATATAGTATGGAGGGGTAACAGGGGGGAGGATATAGTATGGAGGGGTAACAGGATATAGTAAGGAGGGGTAACAGGATATAGTATGGAGGGGTAACAGGATATAGTATGGAGGGGGTAACAGGATATAGTATGGAGGGGTAACAGGATATAGTATGGAGGGGTAACAGGATATAGTATGGAGGGGTAACAGGGGAGGATATAGTATGGAGGGTAACAGGGAGGATATAGTATAGAGGGGTAACAGGATATAGTATGGAGGGGTAACAGGGGAGGATATAGTATGGAGGGTAACAGGGGAGGATATAGTATGGAGGGGTAACAGGATATAGTATGGAGGGGTAACAGGGGAGGATATAGTATGGAGGGGTAACAGGGGAGGATATAGTATGGAGGGGTAACAGGATATAGTATGGAGGGGTAACAGGATATAGTATGGAGGGGTAACAGGATATAGCATGGAGGGGTAACAGGGGAGGATATAGTATGGAGGGGTAACAGGGGAGGATATAGTATGGAGGGGTAACAGGATATAGTATGGAGGGGTAACAGGATATAGTATGGAGGGTAACAGGATATAGTATGGAGGGGTAACAGGGAGGATATAGCATGGAGGGGTAACAGGGGGAGGATATAGTATGGAGGGGTAACAGGGGAGGATATAGTATGGAGGGGTAACAGGATATAGTATGGAGGGGTAACAGGATATAGTATGGAGGGGTAACAGGATATAGCATGGAGGGTAACAGGGGAGGATATAGTATGGAGGGGTAACAGGATATAGTATGGAGGGGTAACAGGATATAGTATGGAGGGGTAACAGGATATAGTATGGAGGGGTAACAGGGGAGGATATAGTATGGAGGGGTAACAGGATATAGTATGGAGGGTAACAGGGGAGGATATAGTATGGAGGGGTAACAGGGAGGATATAGTATGGAGGGGTAACAGGGGAGGATATAGTATGGAAGGGTAACAGGGGAGGATATAGTATGGAGGGGTAACAGGGGAGGATATAGTATGGAGGGGTAACAGGATATAGTATGGAGGGGTAACAGGATATAGTATGGAGGGGTAACAGGATATAGCATGGAGGGGTAACAGGGGAGGATATAGTATGGAGGGGTAACAGGATATAGTATGGAGGGGTAACAGGATATAGTATGGAGGGGTAACAGGATATAGTATGGAGGGGTAACAGGATATAGTATGGAGGGGTAACAGGATATAGTATGGAGGGGTAACAGGGGAGGATATAGTATGGAGGGGTAACAGGATATAGTATGGAGGGGTAACAGGGGAGGATATAGTATGGAGGGGTAACAGGGGAGGATATAGTATGGAGGGGTAACAGGGGAGGATATAGTATGGAGGGGTAACAGGGAGGATATAGTATGGAGGGGTAACAGGGGAGGATATAGTATGGAGGGGTAACAGGGGAGGATATAGCATGGAGGGGTAACAGGGGAGGATATAGTATGGAGGGGTAACAGGGAGGATATAGCATGGAGGGGTAACAGGGGAGGATATAGTATGGAGGGGTAACAGGGGAGGATATAGTATGGAGGGGTAACAGGGGAGGATATAGTATGGAGGGGTAACAGGATATAGTATGGAGGGGTAACAGGGAGGATATAGTATGGAGGGGTAACAGGATATAGTATGGAGGGGTTACAGGGAGGATATAGTATGGAGGGGTAACAGGATATAGTATGGAGGGGTAACAGGATATAGTATGGAGGGGTAACAGGGGAGGATATAGTATGGAGGGGTAACAGGGGAGGATATAGTATGGAGGCGTAACAGGGGAGGATATAGTATGGAGGGGTAACAGGGGATTTGTACCTTGTCAGCTCCGGGGATTGAACTTGCAACCTTTCGGTTACTAGTCCAACGCTCTAACCACTAGGCTACCCTGCCAACTGAGCACACAGGTCACTTGTTTGTTGACAGTCACCTCCCTCCTCAACTGCCCTGCCCTCCCCTCCTCCTCTCCCTTCATCTCTCACCTCCTCCTCTCCCTTTACCCCTCCCTTCACCTCTCCCCTCCTCCCCTCCCTTCATCTCTCCCCTCCTCCTCTCCCTGCATCTCTCCCCTCCTCCTCTCCCTTCATCTCTCCCCCCTCCCTCCCTTCATCTCTCCCCTCCTCTCCTCCATCTCTCCCCTCCTCCTCTCCCTTCATCTCTCCCCTCCCTCCTCTCCCTTCACTCTCCCTTCACCCCTCCCTTCACCTCTCCTCCTCCTCTCCCTTCATCTCTCCCCTCCTCCTCTCCCTTCACCTCTCACCTCCTCCCTCTCCCTTCATCTCTCCCCCTGCCTCTCCCTTCACCTGTCCCCAAACCTACCAAACTTACCAAACCTACCAAACTTACCAAACCTACCAAACCATCTGATCATCCGCAATGAACAGAAGTAGATTTGTCAACTACCACCTAATCTAAGGAGTTGAAAGAGGAGAAATCGGCACCAACACATCCCTTACAAATATTCCACTAGCAATCAGCCTGCCCACTAAACATACTCTCTCCATGAACACAACAACTGCTTTGTTCATTCTGAAAGCAGAATTTATAAATTCAGCTCCCACCTTTTCACCGACCGCGAGCAGAGCCTCCTCCACCTTAACTCCATTCTCAGGAGACAGCATCTCCTCCGTGCTATGCTGCAAAGCCCTCGTGCACACCACACCGTTCAAACCCCAGGAAACTAAAACTCCTTCCTCTTCCTCCTTAACTTTGAACGGAAACAGAGGGTACCGCTAACTGACAGTACGTTGAATCTACACCATAGAAAATTACATTGAAAGAAAAGACCAAGGAAAGAATAAAGAAATTAAGTAAGGACAGAAACCTCCACACAACCTCTCAACTACAAGCACTCCCGGCATGCATTGAGAGAGAGGAAGAATGAGCGAGAGAGAGAGAGAGAGAGAGAGAGAGAGAGAGAGAGAGAGAGAGAGAGAGAGAGAGAGAGAGAGAGGAAGAATGAGCGAGAGAGAGAGAGAGAGAGAGAGAGAGAGAGAGAGAGAGAGAGAGAGAGAGAGAGAGAGAGAGAGAGAGAGAGAGAGAGAGAGAGAGAGAGAGCTGTTCTGGACATGTCCACAGCTTCCTGAAGAAAGGCTGAGGAAATAATTGAGTCTATTTTAGGATCTGAGCTGCAATCCTTTCCTTTCTCTCAGAGGAACAGTTGAGAAAGGGACTGAGGCAGAGGAAGAGACTGAGGAAGAGACTGAGGAAGAGACTGAGGAAGAGACTGAGGAAAGTACTGAGGAAGGGACTGAGGAAGGAAATGAGGAAGAGAATGAGGAAGAGACTGAGTAAGGAACTGAGGAAGGGACTGAGAAAGGAACTGAGTAAGGGACTGAGGAAAGGACTGAGGAAGGAACTGAGGAAGGGACTGAGGAACAGACTGAGGCCGAAACTGAGGAAGTGACTGAGGAAGGGACTGAGGAAGGGACCGAGGAAGGGACCGAGGAAGGGACCGAGGAAGGGACCGAGGAAGAGACAGAGGAAGGGACCGAGGAAGGGACCGGGGAAGGGACCGAGGAAGAGACCAAGGAATGAACTGAGGAAGGGACTGAGGAAGGAACTGAGGAAGGGACTGAGGAAGAGACTGAGGAAGGAACTGAGGAAGGGACTATAAACACCCCGGTGCCACACACAGATCTCATCACACACACCCACTTCTCATCAAACACACCCAAAGACATATCTCAATACACACACAAAACTCATCATACACACACCCACATCTCATCACCCACATCTCATCACCCACATCTCATCACACACATCTCATCACCCACATCTCATCACCCACATCTCATCACACACATCTCATCACACACATCTCATCACACACACACACGTCTCATCATACACATCTCATCACACACACACCAACAGACACATCTCATCACACCCACATCTCATCACACACATCTCATCACACACACACACACACACACACACACACGTCTCATCACACACATCTCATCACACACACACCAACAGACACATCTCATCACACACATCTCATCACACACATCTCATCACACACACACCAACAGACACATCTCATCACACACATCTCATCACACACACACCAACAGACACATCTCATCACACACGTCTCATCACAAACACATCTCATCACACACCTCTAATCACACACACATCTCATCACACACCTCTAATCACACACACATCTCATCACACACATCTCATCACACACACATCTCATCACACACACACCAACACACACATCTCATCACCCACATCTCATCACACACGTCTCATCACACACGTCTCATCACAAACACATCTCATCACACACCTCTAATCACACACATCTCATCACACACACATCTCATCACACACATCTCATCACACACATCTCATCACACACATCTCATCACACACACATCTCATCACACACACATCTCATCACACACACATCTCATCACACACACATCTCATCACACACATCTCATCACACACACATCTCATCACACACACACCAACAGACACATCTCATCACACACATCTCATCACACACATCTCATCACACACACATCTCATCACACACACATCTCATCACACACACATCTCATCACACACAGCCATCTATCACACACACATCTCATCACACACATCTCATCACACACACATCTCATCACACACACACTAACACACACATCTCATCACACACACATCTCATCACACACACACCAACACACACATCTTATCACACACATCTCATCACACACACACCAAAACACACACATCTCATCACACACACACCAACACACATCTCATCACACACATCTCATCACACACACACCAGACGAAAAATTACTTTGAAAAAGGGGAAAACGCGGTCTTCTAGTCAGACTCTGGGAGACGGGCACACCGTGCACCACTCCCTAGCATTCTCCTCGCCAATGTCCAGTCTCTAGACAATCAAGGTTGATGAAAACCGAGCAAGGGTAGCATTCCAGAGGACATCAGAGACTGTAACGTTCTTTGCTTCACGGAAACATGGCTCACTGAGAGACGCTATCGGAGGCGGGTGCAGCCAGCCGGGGTTTCTCCACGCATACCGCGCCTACAGAAACAAACATCTTTCTGGTAGAAGAGGGGCTGGGACCAATGCTTTATGGTTAACGTGACGTGGTGTGGCCAACAATCAACATAACAGAGAACTCAAAGTCCTTCTGTTCACCTGATTTAGAATTCCTCACAATCAAATTTAGACCACATTATCTACCAAGGGAATTCTCTTCATTATAATCACAGCCGTGGGATATATTCCCCTTCATTAAGCAGACATCGAGGGGCTCTGAACGAACTTTATTTGACTCTTTGCAAACATGGAATCCATATAACCGGAGGCTGCATTCATTAACCAATAGAGAGCTGGGGATTTTAACAAGGCTAATCTGAAAACAAGACTCCCTAAATTGTATCAGCATATCGATTCGCAACCAGGTGGAAAAATCTTGAGATCATTGTTATTCTAACTTCAAATATTAACGCATATAAGGCCCTGCCCGCCCTCCTTTCGGAAAAGCTGACCTTGACTCCATTTTGTTGATCCCTGCCTACAGACAGAAACTAAAACAAGAGGCTGAACCAACACATCACAAGTCTGTCCAACTGCTGGTCCGACATCAATCTGATTCCACAGAGACTCCAAGACATCACACCTTCCATAACCAATAGAGACTGGGATATGTTCCGAGAGTCTGCTGACAGACACACACACCTTCATTGACCAATAGAGAGTCTGATTGGACCAACACATCACACCTTCATTAGAACTGCTGGACCAACACATCACACCTTCATTGAAGAGAGTCGCTTCCAACACATCAACCATTAAAACATTCCCAAACCAGAAACCGTGGATTGATGGCAGCATTCACCTTGAAACTGAAAGTCTGCGAACCACTGCTTTTAATCAGGGCAAGGTGTCTGGCAACATGACTGAATATAAACAGTGCAGCTATTCCTCCGCAAGGCTATCAAACAAGCTAAGCGTCAGTACAGAGACAAAGTAGAATCTCAATTCAACGGGCTCAGACACAAGAGGTATGTGGCAGGGTCTACAGTCAATCACGGATTACAAAAAGGAAACCAGCACCGTCCCAGGCAGACTAAAATAACTTCTTTGCCCGCTTTGAGGACAATACAGTGCCACTGACACGGTCTGCAACCAAAACATGCGGACTCTCTTTCACTGCAGCCGACGAGAGGAAAACATTTAAACGTGTCAACTCTCGCAAGGCTGCAGGCCCAGACGGCATCCCCAGCCGCGCCTCAGAGTCTCTGGGACCGCAGACCAGCTGGCCAATAGAGAGTGTGTTTACGGACATATTCAATCAATCCCTATACCAGTCTATCAGTGCTGGACCAACACATCACACCTTCATTAACCAATAGAGAGAGAGTCTGCTGGGACCAACACATCACACCTTCATTAACCAATAGAGAGTCTGCTGGGACCAACACATCACACCTTCATTAACCAATAGAGAGAGAGTCTGCTGGACCAACACATCACACCTTCATTAACCAATAGAGAGAGAGTCTGCTGGACCAACACATCACACCTTCATTAACCAATAGAGAGAGAGTCTGCTGGACCAACACATCACACCTTCATTAACCAATAGAGAGTCTGCTGGACCAACACATCACACCTTCATTAACCAATAGAGAAAGAGTCTGCTGGACCAACACATCACACCTTCATTAACCAATAGAGAGTCTGCTGGGACCAACACATCACACCTTCATTAACCAATAGAGAGTCTGCTGGGACCAACACATCACACCTTCATTAACCAATAGAGAGTCTGCTGGGACCAACACATCACACCTTCATTAACCAATAGAGAGTCTGCTGGGACCAACACATCACACCTTCATTAACCAATAGAGAGTCTGCTGGACCAACACATCACACCTTCATTAACCAATAGAGAGTCTGCTGGACCAACACATCACACCTTCATTAACCAATAGAGAGTCTGCTGAGACCAACACATCACACCTTCATTAACCAATAGAGAGTCTGCTGGACCAACACATCACAC
>NW_025747388.1:0-58577 GCF_021184085.1 Oncorhynchus gorbuscha | reverse complement strand
CACAGTGGACAGGATACTACATACCAGATGACTGAACCAGTATCACACAGTGGACAGGATACTACATACCAGACTGAACCAGTACACACAGACAGGATACCAGATGACTGAACCACACAGTGGACAGGATACTACATACCAGATGACTGAACCAGTATCACACAGTGGACAGGATACTACATACCAGATGACTGAACCAGTACCACACAGTGGACAGGATACTACATACCAGATGACTGAACCAGTATCACACAGTGGACAGGATACTACATACCAGATGACTGAACCAGTGTCACAGTACCACACAGTGGACAGGATACGACATACCAGATGACTGAACCAGTACCACACAGTGGACAGGATACTACATACCAGATGACTGAACCAGTATTACAGTACCACACAGTGGACAGGCCACTACATACCAGATGACTGAACCAGTACCACACAGTGGACAGGATACTACATACCAGATGACTAAATGTAAATGAACCAGTACCACACAGTGGACAGGATACTACATACCAGATGACTGAACCAGTGTTACAGTACCACACAGTGGACAGAATACTACATACCAGACTAATATGCTGAACATAAATATAATCGCAACATGCTGGTCCTAGTTTTCATGAGCTGAAATAAAAGATCACCTTTTTCTATACGCAAAATGTTTTCTGCATTCCTGTTACTGATCAATTCTTCTTTGCCAAGATATTTAATCCACCTGACAGGTGTGGCATATCAAAAAGCTCATTGAACAGCATGATGATTTCACAGGTACACCTTGTACTGGGGACAATAAAAGGCCACTCTAAAATGTGCAGTTGTCACACAATGCCACAGATGTCTCAAGTTTTGAGGGAGTGTGCAATTGACATGCTGGCTGCAGGAATGTCCACCATTGTTGCCAGATAATTAAATTGTCATTTCTATACCATAGAGCCAACAGCATTTATTTTTTTGGCAGTACATCCAACCGGCCTCACAAACACAGACCATGTGTAACCACGGCAGCCCAGGACGTCCACATCAGGCTTCTTCCCTGCGGGAATGTCTGACACCTGCCAGCCAACCAGACAGCTGATGAAACAAAGCAGCATTTCTGTCTATAATAAAGCCCCTTTGTGGGGAAAAACTCATTCTGATTGGCTGAGTCTTGCCCCCCTGTGGGAAGGCCTATGCCCCCAGGCCCACCCATGGCTGCACCCCTGGCCAGTCATGTGAAATCCATAGATTAGGGGCTAATTCATTAATTTTAATTGACCGACTTCCTTATATGAACTGTAACTCAGTAAATTCGTTAACATTTTGCATGGAACGTTTAGATTTTTGTTCATTGTAGTTATGTGTAACATTGTTTTCCCCAGGTAGAGCTCATATGAAACTCATCACAGGCCTTAGGATCTCACCTTGGATTCAAACTCAGCCACCATGCCGGCTCTGGCCACGTTGGTCTTATAGAAGCTCCAGTCGATGGTAACAGGCTTCTCTGGCAGAGGGACAGCCTGTAGACAGAGCCATCAACAACAGCTCATTGATGTCACTTATAAAACAATCATTGTGGGAAAGAGATTGTGGAGATTTTCATTTACAGTAGCATGCATGTACGAGACACACTCACTTTGCAGTGACCTGTGTGTCTTGGTTGACAATAATTTTGTAATTCAACTCCAACTACACGCCCTTCACATAGGCATATAAAACGCTAGATGGAAGAATCCTAAAAATGTTTTACTCATTTTCCCATTGACATCAATGCAAGTGAAAGTTTTACCTCTATTGGCTGGCTCTGAAGTGCTAGTCATGAACTAGGCCTGAATGTTAACTCTGGGTAGGCTACGTACTTGGCACCGATGGCGTCTGAGCGAGTCTTGAGGTTGTTGAACATGGCCCTCTGGTTGGGGGGAACCCTCTCAGCAAAGGCCAACCAGTCAATGGCTTTCAATGCTGCACGTTTCCCAGCCATCTTTCGGTCTGTGTCTGTCAAAGATTGGAAAAGGGGTAAATTAAAGTCCTTCAATAGAGCTGCTAAAACCCACAAGAGATACAGATCATAACATGAAAGAAGAAAACCAATAGACACTTAAGGGGATGGATTGTACATGCATGTCCTACTGCACGCCAATGCATGACATGTCCACACCGATCAGGCAGGTTGCGGTCACACACAGGTGACAATTTGAAGTGCACTGAGATTAGAAACTAGCTAGCCTGACTCTTCAACAACACGGTCATGTAGTGGCTACTGTTAGAGATATATATATATATATATATATATATATATGCCATTTAGAGATGTAGCTATTATCTAACTGATCTGAGTCCTAACCAACACACAAAAAAGCCAATACAAGTTCTGACAGCGCCAAACGCATGTTTGCTGACAGATGGCAAGCTGGTTAACGTTTTAGCTAAATTAGCTCTCAAGCTACTAAACTAAGCTAACTAACAAATAGTCGTTAGCTTTGCCTAGCTACTACAATTCAACCATGTAGCTAAGTGGATATTTTATACTTAGCCATATCATCATCATATCCATATGATCATATCCATATATTTTAGACATACAAATTCATATTTTGTACGTTGAAAGAGCAAGAGTCCGCTGAAGGTCTCGCAGTTAGCTAGTTGCCTAGCCAACACGACAAGGTCAGAGCCCAGCTGCGGTGGATCTCAACCAATCATCGACCAAAGCAGAACTCTAGCTGTTTTTTTTTTTAAATATCAAACTTTATCATCTGTCCCCAATAGAATATACGTTACAAAACATTAAAATATCGACGTTTCGATGCCATTTTGAAGATAGATCATACCGTACAGTGGACAACTTGTTCCAAATGTGAAGATGGTTCACCGGACACGGAAGTGACGGAAATAATCTCGACGAGAAACTACACCGTGGATTTGGGTTGCTGCCGCCTGCTGGCGTATTGCAGTCATTACATAGCAGATTGATCAGAACATATATATATATATATATATTTTAAAGATAATTTTGAAATAGTGTTTCCATCTCTAAGATTGTACCTGTTACAACTTTCTGACAGAAGTATGACAGTTATCCTATCTGGAAGAGGCAGAGTTGTATTTGCTTAGTCAATAATTACCCTATTGGCCTGCTACATAGGGAGTTTTTCAAACCAGCGACCCTGCTTCGCTTCTCTGCCCTGCCCTGCCGTTCACTACATTGGTGTCAGAAGTGGGAGGCCATCAGATTGTACGTGTGAAGGACTGACTAGTCGAACCATGGGGACCTGCCTTTCCGTTCAGATGGGCCATTGTAGCAATCCTCGCAACAATTCCCACCAAGTGGGTTAACCCTATAACCCTATAGGGTGTTTGCCTTTCTCGCCAGGGACCTGGGTTCACTTCCCTGCCCTGTCTTTTGAACAAAGAGACCCAATAGAATGAGTGAAAGGATTTTAGGATAATATAATTTAGCCTACTGTTGTATAATGGGAAACAGTATTTTCACTTTTTCGGAGCAGGTTAGGAGAACTTGAGGTTACGTCTATGAAAATGGTTAGGTTTAGCAGAAATGCTCAAACTAACCTGCTACGAAAATCACTTTGTATGGAAGTAAATGAATGTGTCCTGTTTTTTAATAGTCTGGTAAGAAGGGGTTGCTTATGAGAGGCAACTTCCCATTGGTATTTTTGGTAGAAAATGTACACCAATATTTCATTTTAAACGGTTGTTATATTAAAGGAAGTGCCCTTTAATACAGACCACACGGAACATTCTATAGATCTGATTTGGGATATGAATAAAGACATGCTAAAGTGACAAAATGTCCTCTGTTTACTCAGGAAGATGTTAACCACCCAACCCCAACATTTCTCCAAGTTTTCACCATGATTGTAAAGCCTTTGTTTATTTTGTTGCTTTAACAAAATTATTGCGAAGATTATTATTTATTTCATGTGATTTGTGATTCATTTTAATGTAAAGAAACAACAATCTGTCCCTCATTTTAAGGTAAACTCCGTTACGTGACCTGAACTCTAGTTTTAATATGTGGTGATAATTTTTTTATTCAATAATTATAATTATAATTATTCAAATCATAGTGTAAAAGCAGGTGAGCTGGTTCTACTCTTTCTGGACATGTTCTGGTGTTTTGTGGTGGAAAACTGAGTGGGTCGAGCATAACACGTCAACCTTGTTACCCATAGACTAATTTTTGCATTTAATTGGCCCACCTTGTTACTCATAAAAAGCTTCCATTGAGTACCGCAGTATGAATCATTATACCCGGATGAGATTCCAATCGTTTTTTCACCATTCATTTGTCCATCTGGGTTTTCAGAACTACTTGTGAGGTCCGTGCTTCGTGTAGACTTACCCTGGTGTGATGTTTTGAGAACCGCACAAAACTCTCTCCGACAAGGTCACTTTTAACACTAATTATCATACCGAATTTATTAGAGGAAATTGAGTTGAACATATTGCTAAAACTCACCTTATCCAAGAGAGAATTACACGGCTATCAAAACATCGCGCCAAATTAAGCCTACACCAAACACACAATTAATAAAACAAATGTTGTAAAATTCCCAATGTGAAAAAGGAATGGCGTAAAAACCATTGGAAACATTTTTATGGGTATTATGACACGTCCTCTGTGCCGGATGGATTTATGACATGACTTCGTCAGCCCTGTTATGGTCAAACCAGTTACTTCTTTTCTTTTTTTATTAACAACAAATCAATACATAAAGCACATGAGGGAACACAAGCATACATAGATTACAAACAATAGACAATCGAGCTAGGGGGTACAATATCACATTACAATTACACAAGGACCTTAAGGGACATGCATATACTTACAATTCTAACAGCTTTTTTGTTAGTAGAGCATTTAACCGTCTTAAAATACAGTTCAATTTATTTTTGTAGGGTACGAAAATGTGGTTTTCTGTTTGTAAATTTACATTTGTGTATAAGAAATTTGGCCAAAAGAATAATGAAATTAATTACATAAAAATTATTCCGCTTATTTCTATTGTATGTAAAGAATCCTAACAGTACATCTCTCCACAATAGTGTAAAATCTTCATAAATGTGTTCAATTATAAACCTACTGATGTCTTGCCACAGTTTTCTTACATGCATACAATGCCAAAAAAGATGCACAACTGTTTCTGGGTGGTCATTACAAAAGGAGCAATTTGAGTTGATGTTTTCCTTAAACGTCTTCATATAGTGGTTGGCAGGATAATATTTATGAATCATTTTAAAGGAAACTTCCTTAATTTTGTTAACAAGTAGGTATGTGTGTGGCAACATCAAACTTTTTTCCAACAGATATTATCAATAAATCCATAAGGTATAGATACAACATCCTGCTGAAACAAGGATCGTATCGCTCTGTTGTTGAATGGACCAAAAGAGAAACAAATCTTTCCTACTGATGAGTCAACAGGGTCAATAGAAGGTAGGCTCTGAGGGTCAGGTCTTTCCTCCTGATGAGTCAACAGGGTCAATAGAAGGTAGGCTCTGAGGGTCAGGTCTTTCCTACTGATGAGTCAACAGGGTCAATAGAAGGTAGGCTCTGAGGGTCAGGTCTTTCCTACTGATGAGTCAACAGGGTCAATAGAAGGTAGGCTCTGAGGGTCAGGTCTTTCCTCCTGATGAGACAACAGGGTCAATAGAAGGTAGGCTCTGAGGTTCAGGTCTTGACATGTTCCTGAATAACATAGCAACACCTGAGGGAATGGCATCTAAAACAATTGCAAAATCTTTAGGTGTTACAGGGACCTTGTAAAGTGATAAGAATTCTTTATAACTGAGTAAAAGACCCTCTGCATTTACCAGTTGGCTCACCAATAGGATATTATTTCTGAATCAATATTCTAAAAACAGAGAGGTACTTTTATACAATATATCCCGATTATTCCATATATAATATCTGTGTGGAGAAAAATTATGCTTATAAATTAAGGACCATGACAAGAAAACCTGCCAATGAAAAGCAGAAAGTTTCACTGGAACTTTGTCAATATTATAATTTGCAAAACAACATGAAGTTAAGGCCACCAAAAGTAGAGAAGACATGATGAGGAATAAAATTCCAGATAGAAGTGGGTCTTCTTAGGAATTGTTTTATCCAATTGATCTTGAAAGTATTATTTAAAGTAGTAAAATCCAGAAAATTCAGTCCACCATTCTCATAAGTGTTCATTACAACAGTTTTCCTAATGTAATGGGTACGGTTTCTCAAAGAAAGTTGAAAAGCATCTGGTCTATCTCCTTGCTTATTTTACGGTCAAGATATAAAGATAGAGCACCATATGTTAGTCTAGAGATACCTTCAGCCTTGGTTATTAGGACTCTACCTTTTAAAGATAAGTCCCTCTGTAGCCATTGATTTAGTTTCTTCTGGGGTTTTTTAATAAGAGGGTTAAAATTTAGTAAGCCTCTAGACTTCTGATCCTTTGTAATGGTTATGCCTAAATATGTAAGTTCTTCTTTTACTGGAATACCATAATATGAAGATGTCACATAATATTTGACAGCCATGAGTTCACATTTCTTAATGTTAAGTTATAGACCAGACGGTTTGGAAAAGGATTGTATCACATTGGTCGATATGGGAATTTGGTTAGCGTCTTTCAGAAAAAGTGTAGTGTCATCAGCCAGCTGGCTTATAATAATTTCTTTACCAGCTATGGAAATACCTTGTACAGGACTATTATTTAAAGAATTTGCAAGAAATTGGGTGATTAATAAAAACAGGTACGGAGAGATAGGACAACCTTGCCTAATTCCTCTCTTTAACTCAAATCTAGGTGAGGTGCCATATTTCAATTTGATAGAGCTGTTACCATTTCCATAGAGAGTCTTAATAGCCTTACAGAAAAAAATCCCCAAAGCCAAGTCTCTCAAGGGAGTGGAAGAGAAACTGATGCTCTACTGTGTCAAATGCTTTAAAAAAAACTAAAAATAATATGAAGCTATCCTCAGTTATTAGGTCTGAGTAGTCAAGTACGTCTAATACTAGTCTGACATTGTTAGAAATATGTCTGTTCCTCATGAAGCCAGACTGTGTTTCATCAATGATTGCATCCAGGACTTCTTTAATTATTTTTGCAAGTAGTGAGGCTAATATCTTATAGTCATTATTAAGAAGACAAATTGGACGCCAGTTATCGATGAGCAGCACTTCTTTTTTAGGCTTAGGTATCAGTGTTATTAACCCCTGACTCATTGTAGGAGGGAGAACATTGTTTTTAATACTCTCTAAAAAGACTTCTAATAGGAAGGAGCTACTTGTTCAGAAAATCATTTGTAAAATTCTGATGTAATTCCATCAACACCTGGTGATTTATTGTTCTTTAGATGTTTGATAGACTCTATAATCTCTTCAACTTTGATGGGTTCATCACACTGTTTAGATTCTATATCACTGATGTCAGGACCCGGTTACGAATCCGGGTCTCCGGAGTGAGAAACAGTCACTTAACCAACTGAGCCACGAATAGTCGGCAGAACCCAGAAGATGAGGCAGACACAGCAGTACTTGAGACGGTGTATTTAATGAAGTAAAAAGTGAAGTTCTTCAGGAAAACATGTAACTCCACAACCTCAAAAGGAATTCCACAAGAACAAAGGTAATCCTCCAAGACAAAAAGGTAAATCCACAAGGTGGTAGGTATAGCACAAAAAGCCTCAAAAGATACTCAAAAACAAACAAAAACAAGAACAAAAAACAGAATTCCACCGGGATCAACAAGAGTTCTCAGAGTACTAGGGCTGGGTGCTAACATACAAACACAGAGCAAAGAACTGAGGAAAACAAAGGGTTTAAATACAATCAGGGGAAACGAGGCACAGGTGCAAATAATAATGGGGATCAAGGGAAAACAAAAGGTCAAAAGGCACAATGGGGGCATCTAGTGACCAAAAACCGGAACAACCCTGGCCAAATCCTGACAACTGATAGAGTGAACATTATTCAGTGAGTTAAAAAACACATCTGTGGATTCCTGACAGTACGTAGAGCTATACAATTTTCTGTAAAAATTGCTGCAGTATTTAGCGATTAATTTTTGGTCATCTGTAATAACACCATCAATGTTTAACTTATGGATAGTGTTATTTTTAGAGTGAAATTTCTTAAGTCTAAAGAAATAGGATGAATTCTGTTCTCCCTCCTCAATCCATTTTTTCATAGATCTAATAAAGGCTCCTTCTGCTTTTAATGTATATATATTATCCAGTTTATTTTGTAACTCAATTAGTTCCATCTTCTCCTCCCCCTAGAGGTCGGCTGGGGACCTCTGAGAAAGGGAAGTTATCTTAATGATCACCTTTTCCTCCTCAGCTCTTCTGGTCTTAGCAAGATTACTACCATATTTTCTAAGATATTTGGACACCTCAAATGTAAAGAGCTCCCAGTTCTTGCAATAAGATTTTTCTTCACAAGCCCTTTCCCAAAAGTGTGAGAGCAGATCTTTAACCTCAAATGTAACTATATCATTATTTAATAATGAGCTATTTAGCTTCCAGTAGGATGCTCTACCAAGGTTTGTATCAGGGGTAAATATTTTGATATCAATGTAAATAGCCTTATGGTCTGTGAGGGAGTAGTACAAATATTTGTAGTAACACCCTCACTATCAATACATTTGGACATAAGCCAAAAATCTATTCTGGATTGTCTGGAGCCTGTTTTGTTACTCCAAGTGAATGATCTGTCAGCCGGAAACCTCTCTCTCCATATATCAGTAAGATCAAACTTTTCCATAAAAAGTATTAAACCCAAATTCTGATTGGTTGGCCTACCTGGGGCCATCTATCAGTTGAATTATCTATTGTAATGTTAAAGTCCCCTCCTATCAATAATAACCAATTGGGAAATTTAGATAACCAATGAAGTATATGTTTCTCTATAGATTCAAGCAACTCATCATTCTCATGTTTGGTGTTGTACCCGTAGTAGTTTACAGTAATGAGTGTAATGTCATTGTAACTGATCACAAGACAAATAAAGTGACCAAAGGGGTCACATTCCGAGTGTAGAATATTACCACCAAAGGTATTTTTCATTGTAGTGACACCAGCAGAGCGTTCAGATCCATGGGAAAGCCAAATATCGTTGCCCCACTGTGACCTCCAGAAGTTGGCATCAGCAGAAATTGAGTGAGACTCTTGAAAAAGCTAAAATCTGTTGGAAATTATTTAGAAAATAAAAATAAGGCCTTGCGCTTCACACTGTTTCGTAACCCCCTAGCATTAAGAGAAACTATAGACAAAGACAAAACAACAAAGATTATATAAAAGTATAAACTGTAGTAGGATGAGTCAAAGACGTAGGAGCAGTGAATGTAAACGATAAGGAACCGAGATCTGCACCATTTAAGTCCATTTAAAGTGAAAATAGCTTATTCCATAACCTTTGAAATTAAACTCAACTGGAAATTATGTTCAAGACCAAACCAAGGGTTCTTGTAGTAAGAGAGACTAAAAACCCTCTTTAGTGTAATCAGGAACTATTCTGAGAAATAAAACAACAAATAATAATTTAAATAAAAGGGTACCTACTATTTTAAGTGAAAACTGATCATAAAATAAGTGAATAACAAAATGTTTTACATATAAACGTTCCTAAGACCTTTTTGGAAATAAGTATTAATAACTAAATAGAACAATAACCGTGTAAAGTCAGAGCAGACCTGTATGCCCTTTAAAACAGTATCTTAGTTACTGTATACATAAAACATAAATTCAGCTTTCAATCTTCTTCGTAAGTTTGTAAACAAAATAGGACTTCTGGTCATACAAGAACAAACTAATGAATTGAAATACCTGAGTATTCCTGTAAAATAGTCACCTGATGCTTGTTAGGTAAACCGCATAAGGAAAATGAGAATACCATGGCTGAAACCATCAACCTGTTCCTTCTGGTGAGATTTTAGGGAGGAATGTGGATTTCTGAACCGTTGATGAAACCTCGTCCTCCGACGAAGTAAGCAGCCTTCCCCTCACTTCGTGCCATCTTGATCGTTGGCCACAACTTGTTCCTTCTTACTATGTCTTCCGGGCTGAGATGCTCGGCGAAACGCATACCATGGCTCTGAAGGAAGGCGTTCTTCCGAGCAGCTTTCCAGACAGCATCCCTGTAGAATCTGGTAGTGAATAGGATGATGATACCCCTGGGTCTTGAATCGCTTTGCTGTTGCTTCTTGCCGAGGCGATGTACAACGTCGATGGTATCACCAACTTTGTTCTTCTCTGCAGGCAAAACTTCTTGGCAGATACGGATAGCCTCTCCTCTTCACTCCATCTTCATTCTCCACCTCTTCATTCTCCACCTCTGGCAAGCCGTAGAGTCTCAGGTTCCATCTTCATTCTCCACCTCTGGCAAGCCGTAGAGTCTCAGGTTCCATCTTCATTCTCCACCTCTGGCAAGCCGTAGAGTCTCAGGTTCCATCTTCATTCTCCACCTCTGGCAAGCCGTAGAGTCTCAGGTTCCATCTTCATTCTCCACCTCTGGCAAGCCGTAGAGTCTCAGGTTCCATCTTCATTCTCCACCTCTGGCAAGCCGTAGAGTCTCAGGTTCCATCTTCATTCTCCACCTCTGGCAAGCCGTAGAGTCTCAGGTTCCATCTTCATTCTCCACCTCTGGCAAGCCGTAGAGTCTCAGGTTCTATTTTCTTGTGTATTGTTCCAGATCAGTGAGACGTCTATGGTAGACATTGTTATTCTTTTCCACCCTTTCCAAATTTTTTTCAACTTTTGCCACTCTCGTTTTCACATCATTAATTTCACCACATGCAAACTCCACAGTCTTTTTCAAGCCTTCGATAACCATGGTGTTCGCGCCTACCATTTTCTCAATGGCGTCACACCTGGAGTTGATGAGTAATGAGAGGGTAGCCACGATGTCAGAGTTCATGTTGGGTTTTTTGAAGGGTGGAGGTTTGCACGGAGTAACCGGTAAAGAGGGGAATTCGTCATCTTCAGCATTCGAAAGCATGAATATTATCCATAGGCCAAGTGTAGTTATGGCAATTGTCTATAAGCATGTTTCTCTCTTGTTGATTAGCAATAGAACGGCTAACTTTTTCCTTTCTTTTTTTGTCACGACTTTGCATGGACATGCTGAAATAAATGATCCAATTATCATTCCAGTCACAGGAAAGGTCTTATTATCATTCCAGTCACAGGAAAGGTCTTATTATCATTCCAGTCACAGGAAAGGTCTTATTATCATTCCAGTCACAGGAAAGGTCTTATTATCATTCCAGTCACAGGAAAGGTCTTATTATCATTCCAGTCACAGGAAAGGTCTTATATCTTGAACAAATAAAACTAATAATGACTAAACTTTTTTTATTTTTGATTTCACAACCCTGTTATGGTCAACCATGTTACTTTATTTGACACATAATAGGCCCTATGGATTTGATTTATTTAACCTCTTGAGATGGGAAAACATGCTTATTAAGTTGAACATGTTCATCTTCATGACAGAATGTAAAAAATGAGGTGAAATCAAACAGTTTTTTCCCAGTTTCACTACCCAAAAGGGACTTAATGTGGTGGAACGAGCCATGTGGTTTGCTAATATCATTTATTTTTATTTATTTTTATTTCACCTTTATTTAAGCAGGTAGACTAGTTGAGAACAAGTTCTCAGCATATCAGTGTGAACAGACAACACAGAGTTACACATGGAATAAACAATTAACAAGTCAATAACACAGTAGAAAAAAGGGGAGTCTATATACAATGTGTGCAAAAGGCATGAGGAGGTAGGCGAATAATTACAATTTTGCAGATTAACACTGGAGTGATAAATGATCAGATAGTCATGTACAGGTAGAGATATTGGTGTGCAAAAGAGCAGAAAAGTAAATAAATAAAAAACAGTATAAAAACAGTATGGGAATGAGGTAGGTGAAAATGGGTGGGCTATTTACCAATAGACTATGTACAGCTGCAGCGATCGGTTAGCTGCTCGGATAGCTGATGTTTGAAGTTGGTGAGGGAGATAAAAGTCTCCAACTTCAGCGATTTTTGCAGTTCGTTCCAGTCACAGGCAGCAGAGTACTGGAATGAAAGGCGGCCAAATGAGGTGTTGGCTTTAGGGATGATCAGTGAGATACACCTGCTGGAGCGTGTGCTACGGATGGGTGTTGCCATCGTGACCAGTGAACTGAGATAAGGCGGAGCTTTACCTAGCATGGACTTGTAGATGACCTGGAGCCAGTGGGTCTGGCGACGAATATGTAGCGAGGGACAGCCGACTAGAGCATACAAGTCGCAGTGGTGGCTCGTATAAGGTGCTTTAGTGACAAAACGGATGGCACTGTGATAGACTGCATCCAGTTTGCTGAGTAGAGTGTTGGAAGCCATTTTGTAGATGACATCGCCGAAGTCGAGGATCGGTAGGATAGTCAGTTTTACTAGGGTAAGCTTGGCGGCGTGAGTGAAGGAGGCTTTGTTGCGGAATAGAAAGCCGACTCTTGATTTGATTTTCGATTGGAGATGTTTGATGTGAGTCTGGAAGGAGAGTTTACAGTCTAGCCAGACACCTAGGTACTTATAGATGTCCACATATTCAAGGTTGGAATCATTCAGGGTGGTGATGCTAGTCGGGCATGCGGGTGCAGGCAGCGATCGGTTGAAAAGCATGCATTTGGTTTTACTCGCGTTTAAGAGCAGTTGGAGGCCACGGAAGGAGTGCTGTATTGCATTGAAGCTCGTTTGGAGGTTAGATAGTACAGTGTCCAATGACAGGCCGGAAGTATATAGAATGGTGTCGTCTGCGTAGAGGTGGATCAGGGAATCGCCCGCAGCAAGAGCAACATCATTGATATATACAGAGAAAAGTGTCGGCCCGAGAATTGAACCCTGTGGCACCCCCATAAAGACTGCCAGAGGACCGGACAGCATGCCCTCCAATTTGACACACTGAACTCTGTCTGCAAAGTAATTGGTGAACCAGGCAAGGCAGTCATCCGAAAAACCGAGGCTATTGAGTCTGTCGATAAGAATATGGTGATTGACAGAGTCGAAAGCCTTGGCAAGGTCGATGAAGACGGCTGCACAGTACTGTCTTTTATCGATGGCGGTTATGATATCGTTTCGTACCTTGAGTGTGGCTGAGGTGCACCCGTGACCGGCTCGGAAACCAGATTGCACAGCGGAGAAGGTACGGTGGGATTTGAGATGGTCAGTGACCTGTTTGTTGACTTGGCTTTCAAGACCTTAGATAGGCAGGGCAGGATGGATATCATGAAAGTGAAGGTGCGTTTGTAGCCTACTACACAGTTACAAAATGGCGCACATTTCTTGGCAACATTAGAAGTCAGATAAATGTGTTGATTTGAAGGAAATGAGTCATTTTAATGTTACAAAAGAAACAACCTGTCAACCTTAAAGGTCAACCCTGTTACCTGATTTTGTATGATTCCTATTAGAGGCAGCTGGTAATCGTTGTCTCTAATTGGGGATCATATTTAGGTAGCTTTTTCCCACCTGTGTTTTGTGGGATATTGTTTATGTGTAGTTGCATGTCAGCAGTCCATTGTCATCACGTATCGTTTAGTCTTTATTGTTTTGTTGTGTGGTTCACTTACTTTAAATAAAAGATCTGAAACCCAGATCACGCTGCACGTTGGTCTGAGTAGGCTTACAACGATCGTGACAATAGTGGATATTATAATGTCAGAATAGTGGATATTATAATGACAGAATAGTGAATATTATAATGTCAGAATAGTGGATATTATAATGACAGAATAGTGAATATTATAATGTCAGAATAGTGGATATTATAATGACAGAATAGTGGATATTATAATGACAGAATAGTGGATATTATAATGCAGTGGATATTATCAAATCAAATCAAATTTATTTATATAGCCCTTCGTACATCAGCTGATATCTCAAAGTGCTGTACAGAAACCCAGCCTAAAACCCCAAACAGCAAGCAATGCAGGTGTAGAAGCACGGTGGCTAGGAAAAACTCCCTAGAAAGGTCAAAACCTAGGAAGAAACCTAGAGAGGAACCAGGCTATGTGGGGTGGCCAGTCCTCTTCTGGCTGTGCCGGGTGGAGATTATAACAGAACATGGCCAAGATGTTCAAATGTTCATAAATGACCAGTATGGTCAAATAATAATAAGGAAGAACAGTTTAAACTGGAGCAGCAGCACAGTCAGGTGGACTGGGGACAGCAAGGAGTCATCATGTCAGGTAGTCCTGGGGCACGGTCCTAGGGCTCAGGTCCTCCGAGAGAGAGAAAGAAAGAGAGAAGGAGAGAATTAGAGAACGCACACTTAGATTCACACAGGATACCGAATAGGACAGGAGAAGTACTCCAGATAAAACAAACTGACCCCAGCCCCCGACACAAACTACTGCAGCATAAATACTGGAGGCTGAGACAGGAGGGGTCAGGAGACACTGTGGCCCCATCCGAGGACACCCCCGGACAGGGCCAAACAGGAAGGATATAACCCCACCCACTTTGCCAAAGCACAGCCCCCACACCACTAGAGGGTTATCTTCAACCACCAACTTACCATCCTGAGACAAGGCTGAGTATAGCCCACAAAGATCTCCGCCACGGCACAACCCAAGGGGGGCGCCAACCCAAACAGGATGACCACAACAGTGAATCAACCCACTCAGGTGACGCACCCTCCAGGGACGGCATGAGAGAGTCCCAGTAAGCCAGTGACTCAGCCCCTGTAATAGGGTTAGAGGCAGAGAATCCCAGTGGAAAGAGGGGAACCGGCCAGGCAGAGACAGCAAGGGCGGTTCGTTGCTCCAGAGCCTTTCCGTTCACCTTCACACTCCTGGGCCAGACTACACTCAATCATATGACCCACTGAAGTGATGAGTCTTCAGTAAAGACTTTAAGGTTGAGCCTGAGTTTGCATCTCTGACATGGGTAGGCAGACCGTTCCATAAAAATGGAGCTCTATAGGAGAGAGCCCTGCCTCCAGCTGTTTGCTTAGAAATTCTAGGGACAATTAGGAGGCCTGCGTCTTGTGACCGTAGCGTACGTGTAGGTATGTACGGCAGGACCAAATCAGAGAGATAGCTAGGAGCAAGCCCATGTAATGCTTTGTAGGTTAGCAGTAAAACCTTGAAATCAGCCCTTGCTTTGACAGGAAACCAGTGTAGATAGGCTAGCACTGGAGTAATATGATCATTTTTTTTTGGTTCTAGTCAGGATTCTAGCAGCCGTATTTAGCACTAACTGAAGTTTATTTAGTGCTTTATCCGGGTAGCCGGAAAGTAGAGCATTGCAGTAGTCTAACCTAGAAGTGACAAAAGCATGGATTAATTTTTCTGCATCATTTTTGGACAGAAAGTTTCTGATTTTTGCAATATTACGTAGATGGAAAAAAGCTGTCCTCGAAATGGTCTTGATATGTTCTTCAAAAGAGAGATTAGGGTCCAGATTAACGCCGAGGTCCTTCACAGTTTTATTTGAGACGACTGTACAACCATTAAGATTAATTGTCAGATTCAACAGAAGATCTCTTTGTTTCTTGGGACCTAGAACAAGCATCTCTGTTTTGTCCGAGTTGAATAGTAGAAAGAGTGTTCCTGAGTCGAGAGTGTTCCAGAGTAGAGAGTGTTCCAGAGTAGAGAGTGTTCCAGAGTAGAGAGTGTTCCAGAGTGGTGTGTTCCAGAGTAGAGAGTGTTCGAGAGTGTTCCAGAGAGAGTGTTCCAGAGTGGTGTGTTCCAGAGTGTTCCAGAGTGGTGTGTTCCAGAGTAGAGAGTGTTCCAGAGTGTTCCAGAGTAGAGAGTGTTCCAGAGTGTGTTCCAGAGTAGATAGTGTTGCAGAGTAGATAGTGTTGCAGAGTAGAGAGTGTTCCAGAGTAGAGAGTGTTCCAGAGTAGAGAGTGTTCAAGAGTAGTGTGTTCCAGAGTGGAGTGTTCCAGAGTAGAGTGTGTTGCAGAGTAGAGAGTGTTTCAGAGTAGAGAGTTTTCCAAAGTAGAGAGCTTTCCAGAGTCGAGAGTGTTCCAGAGTAGAGAGTGTTCCAGAGTCGAGAGTGTTCCAGAGTAGATAGTGTTGCAGAGTAGAGAGTGTTCCAGAGTAGAGAGTGTTCCAGAGTAGAGAGAGTTCCAGAGTGGTGTGTTCCAGAGTAGAGAGTGTTCCAAAGTAGAGAGTTTTCCAGAGTAGAGAGTGTTCCACAATAGAGTGTTCCAGAGTAGAGAGTGTTCCAGAGAAGATGGTGTTCCAGGGTAGTGTGTTGCAGAGTAGAGAGTGTAGAGTGTTCCAGAGTAGAGTGTTCCAGAGTAGATAGTGTTCCGGAGTAGAGAGTGTTCCAGAGAAGATAGTGTTCCAGAGTAGTGTGTTGCAGAGTAGAGAGTGTTCCAGAGTAGAGAGTGTTCCAGAGTATAGAGTGTTCCAGAGTAGAGAGTGTTCCAGAGTAGATCGTGTTCCAGAGTAGATCGTGTTCCAGAGTAGAAAGTGTCCCAGAGTAGAGTGTTCCAGAGAAGATAGAGTTCCAGAGTACATTTACATTTACATTTAAGTCATTTAGCAGACGCTCTTATCCAGAGCGACTTACAAATTGGTGCATTCACCTTATGACTTCCAGTGGAACAGTAACTTTACAATAGTGCATCTAAATCTTTTAGGGGGGTGAGAAGGATTAATTATCCTATCCTAGGTATTCCTTAAAGAGGTGGGGTTTCAGGTGTCTCCGGAAGGTGGTGATTGACTCCGCTGTCCTGGCGTCGTGAGGGAGTTTGTTCCACCATTGGGGGGCCAGAGCAGCGAACAGTTTTGACTGGGCTGAGCGGGAACTGTACTTCCTCAGTGGTAGGGAGGCGAGCAGGCCAGAGGTGGATGAACAGAGTGCCCTTGTTTGGGTGTAGGGCCTGATCAGAGCCTGGAGGTACTGAGGTGCCGTTCCCCTCACAGCTCCGTAGGCAAGCACCATGGTCTTGTAGCGGATGCGAGCTTCAACTGGAAGCCAGTGGAGAGAGCGGAGGAGCGGGGTAACGTGAGAGAACTTGGGAAGGTTGAACACCAGACGGGCTGCGGCGTTCTGGATGAGTTGTAGGGGTTTAATGGCACAGGCAGGGAGCCCAGCCAACAGCGAGTTGCAGTAATCCAGACGGGAGATGACAAGTGCCTGGATTAGGACCTGCGCCGCTTCCTGTGTGAGGCAGGGTCGTACTCTGCGGATGTTGTAGAGCATGAACCTACAGGAACGGGCCACCGCCTTGATGTTAGTTGAGAACGACAGGGTGTTGTCCAGGATCACGCCAAGGTTCTTAGCGCTCTGGGAGGAGGACACAATGGAGTTGTCAACCGTGATGGCGAGATCATGGAACGGGCAGTCCTTCCCCGGGAGGAAGAGCAGCTCCGTCTTGCCGAGGTTCAGCTTGAGGTGGTGATCCGTCATCCACACTGATATGTCTGCCAGACATGCAGAGATGCGATTCACCACCTGGTCATCAGAAGGGGGAAAGGAGAAGATTAATTGTGTGTCGTCTGCATAGCAATGATAGGAGAGACCATGTGAGGTTATGACAGAGCCAAGTGACTTGGTGTATAGCGAGAATAGGAGAGGGCCTAGAACAGAGCCCTGGGGGACACCAGTGGTGAGAGCGCGTGGTGAGGAGACAGATTCTCGCCACACCACCTGGTAGGAGCGACCTGTCAGGTAGGACGCAATCCAAGCGTGGGCCGCGCCGGAGATGCCCAACTCGGAGAGGGTGGAGAGGAGGATCTGATGGTTCACAGTATCGAAGGCAGCCGATAGGTCTAGAAGGATGAGAGCAGAGGAGAGAGAGTTAGCTTTAGCAGTGCGGAGCGCCTCCGTGATGCAGAGAAGAGCAGTCTCAGTTGAATGACTAGTCTTGAAACCTGACTGATTTGGATCAATAAGGTCATTCTGAGAGAGATAGCGGTAGAGCTGGCCAAGGACGGCACGTTCAAGAGTTTTGGAGAGAAAAGAAAGAAGGGATACTGGTCTGTAGTTGTTGACATCGGAGGGATCGAGTGTAGGTTTTTTCAGAAGGGGTGCAACTCTCGCTCTCTTGAGGACGGAAGGGATGTAGCCAGCGGTCAGGGATGAGTTGATGAGCGAGGTGAGGTAAGGGAGAAGGTCTCCGGAAATGGTCTGGAGAAGAGAGGAGGGGATAGGGTCAAGCGGGCAGGTTGTTGGGCAGCCGGCCGTCACAAGACGCAAGATTTCATCTGGAGAGAGAGGGGAGAAAGAGGTCAGAGCACAGGGTAGGGCAGTGTGAGCAGAACCAGCGGTGTCGTTTGACTTAGCAAACGAGGATCGGATGTCGTCGACCTTCTTTTCAAAATGGTTTTGACGAAGTCATCTGCAGAGAGGGAGGAGGGGTGGGGGAGGAGGATTCACGAGGGAGGAGAAGGTGGCAAAGAGCTTCCTAGGGTTAGAGGCAGGTGCTTGGAATTTAGAGTGGTAGAAAGTGGCTTTAGCAGCAGAGACAGAGGAGGAAAATGTAGAGAGGAGGGAGTGAAAGGATGCCAGGTCCGCAGGGAGGCGAGTTTTCCTCCATTTCCGCTCGGCTGCCCGGAGCCCTGTTCTGTGAGCTCGCAATGAGTCGTCGAGCCACGGGGCGGGAGGGGAGGACCAAGCCGGCCTGCAGGATAGGGGACATAGAGAGTCAAAGGATGCAGAAAGGGAGGAGAGTAGGGTTGAGGAGGCAGAATCAGGAGATAGGTTGGAGAAGGTTTGAGCAGAGGGAAGAGATGATAGGATGGAAGAGGAGAGAGTAGCGGGGGAGAGAGAGCGAAGGTTGGGACGGCGCGATACCATCCGAGTAGGGGCAGTGTGGGAGGTGTTGGATGAGAGCGAGAGGGAAAAGGATACAAGGTAGTGGTCAGAGACTTGGAGGGGAGTTGCAATGAGGTTAGTGGAAGAACAGCATCTAGTAAAGATGAGGTCGAGCGTATTGCCTGCCTTGTGAGTAGGGGGGGAAGGTGAGAGGGTGAGGTCAAAAGAGGAGAGGAGTGGAAAGAAGGAGGCAGAGAGGAATGAGTCAAAGGTAGACGTGGGGAGGTTAAAGTCGCCCAGCACTGTGAGAGGTGAGCCGTCCTCAGGAAAGGAGCTTATCAAGGCATCAAGCTCATTGATGAACTCTCCGAGGGAACCTGGAGGGTGATAAATGATAAGGATGTTAAGCTTGAAAGGGCTGGTAACTGTGACAGCATGGAATTCAAAGGAGGCGATAGACAGATGGGTAAGGGGAGAAAGAGAGAATGACCACTTGGGAGAGATGAGGATCCCGGTGCCACCACCCCGCTGACCAGGAGCTCTCGGGTGTGCGAGAACACGTGGGCGGACGAAGAGAGAGCAGTAGGAGTAGCAGTGTTGTCTGTGGTGATCCATGTTTCCGTCAGTGCCAAGAAGTCGAGGGACTGGAGGGAGGCATAGGCTGAGATGAACTCTGCCTTGTTGGCCGCAGATCGGCAGTTCCAGAGGCTACCGGAGACCTGGAACTCCACGTGGGTCGTGCGCGCTGGGACCACCAGATTAGGTGGCCGCGGCCACGCGGTGTGGAGCGTTTGTATGGTCTGTGCAGAGAGGAGAGAACAGGTATAGACAGACACATAGTTGACAGGCTACAGAAGAGGCTACACTAATGCAAAGGAGATTGGAATGACAAGTGGACTGTGTACTGGGGAGAGTAGAGAGTGTTCCAGAGTAGAAAGTGTTCCAGAGTAGAGAGTGTTCCAGAGTAGAGAGTTTTCCAAAGTAGAGAGCTTTCCAGAGTCGAGAGTGTTCCAGAGTTGAGTGTTCCAGAGTAGAGAGTGTTCCAGAGTAGAGAGACACACAGTAGGAAATGTAATTGAGTACTGACAGTGTCTGCTATGGCAGACGGAAAGGTGCAAATGACCTGAAAAAGATCTAATCTCTCAATCTCAAAGTGCACCAAATTCATGCATTAAACTGTTGAAACACCCCGGACCCCATAATGACTTTGGACTAAACCCCCAATTTCTTCAAATCCTAGAAAAGCCCATGAACAGGCCTCACTCCAGTCGCAGCTACAACCACCTCCACCGACTACCACTACTGTTACCTCTGAGAGAGAGGAACTTCTACCGCTGGAGAGAGAGCAGTTTCTACCCCTGGGGAGAGAGGAGTTGCTACCACTGGGGAGAGAGGAGCTTCAACCCTGGGGAGAGAGGAGTTTCTACCCCTGGAGAGAGAGCAGTTTCTACCCCTGGGGAGAGAGGAGTTTCTACCCCTGGGGAGAGAGGATTTGCTACCACTGGGGAGAGAGGAGCTTCAACCCTGGGGAGAGAGGAGTTTCTACCCCTGGAGAGAGAGGAGTTTCTACCCCTGGAGAGAGAGGAGTTTCTACCCCTGGGGAGAGAGGAGTTTCTACCCCCGGGGAGAGAGGAGTTTCTACCCCTGGGGAGAGAGGAGTTTCTACCCCTGGGGAGAGAGGAGTTTCTACCCCTGGGGAGAGAGGAGTTTCTACCCCTGGGGAGAGAGGAGCTTCAACCCTGGGGAGAGAGGCGTTTCTACCCCTGGAGAGGGAGGAGTTACTAACCTTGGAGAGAGAGCAGTTTCTACCCCTGGGGAGAGAGGAGCTTCAACCCTGGGGAGAGAGTAGTTTCTACCCCCGGGGAGAGAGGAGCTTCAACCCTGGGGAGAGAGGAGTTTCTACCCCTGGGGAGAGAGGGGTTTCTACCCCTGGGGAGAGAGGAGTTGCTACCACTGGGGAGAGAGGAGCTTCAACCCTGGGGAGAGAGGAGTTTCTACCCCTGAGGAGAGAGGAGCTTCAACCCTGGGGAGAGAGGAGTTTGTACCCCTGGGAAGAGAGGAGCTTCAACCCTGGGGAGAGAGGAGTTTCTACCCCTGGAGAGGAGAGGAGTTTCTACCCCTGGAGAGAGATGAGTTTCTACCCCTGGGGAGAGAGGAGTTTCTACCCCTGGGGAGAGAGGAGTTTCTACCCCTGGGGAGAGAGGAGTTTCTACCCCTGGGGAGAGAGGAGCTTCAACCCTGGGGAGAGAGGCGTTTCTACCCCTGGAGAGGGAGGAGTTACTACCCTTGGAGAGAGAGCAGTTTCTACCCCTGGGGAGAGAGGAGCTTCAACCCTGGGGAGAGAGTAGTTTCTACCCCTGGGGAGAGAGGAGTTGCTACCACTGGGGAGAGAGGAGCTTCAACCCTGGGGAGAGAGGAGATTCTACCCCTGGAGAGAGAGGAGTTACTACCCTTGGAGAGAGTGCAGTTTCTACCCCTGGGGAGAGAGGAGTTTCTACCCCTGGGGAGAGAGGAGTTGCTACCACTGGGGAGAGAGGAGCTTCAACCCTGGGGAGAGAGGAGATTCTACCACTGGGGAGAGAGGAGCTTCAACCCTGGGGAGAGAGGAGTTTCTACCCCCGGGGAGAGAGGAGCTTCAACCCTGGGGAGAGAGGAGTTTCTACCCCTGGGGAGAGAGGGGTTTCTACCCCTGGGGAGAGAGGAGTTGCTACCACTGGGGAGAGAGGAGCTTCAACCCTGGGGAGAGAGGAGTTTCTACCCCTGGGGAGAGAGGAGTTTCTACCCTTGGGGAGAGAGGAGTTTCTACCCCTGGGGAGAGAGGAGCTGCTACCCCTGGAGAGAGAGCAGTTTATACCCCTGGGGAGAGAGGAGTTTCTACCCCTGGGGATAGAGGAGTTGCTACCACTGGGGAGAGAGGAGCTTCAACCCTGGGGAGAGAGGAGTTTCTACCCCCGGAGAGAGAGGAGTTTCTACCCCTGGGGAGAGAGGAGTTTCTACCCCTGGGGAGAGAGGAGTTGCTACCACTGGGGAGAGAGGAGCTTCAACCCTTCGGGAGAGAGGAGTTTCTACCCCTGGAGAGAGAGGACTTACTACCCTTGGAGAGAGAGCAGTTTCTACCCCTGGGGAGAGAGGAGTTTCTACCCCCTGGGGAGAGAGGAGTTTCTACCCCTGGGGATAGAGGAGTTTCTACCCCCGGGGAGAGAGGAGCTTCAACCCTGGGGAGAGAGGAGTTTCTACCCCTGGGGAGAGAGGGGTTTCTACCCCTGGGGAGAGAGGAGTTGCTACCCCTGGAGAGAGAGGAGAGAGAAGTTTATACCCCTGGGGAGAGAGGAGTTTCTACCCCTGGGGAGAGAGGAGAGAGGAGTTTCTACCCCTGGGGAGAGAGGAGCTGCTACCCCTGGAGAGAGAGGAGAGAGATGTTTCTACCCCTGGAGAAAGAGGAGAGAGAAGTTTCTACCCCTGGGAAGAGAGAAGCTTCAACCCTGGGGAGAGAGGAGCTGCTA
Source organism: Oncorhynchus gorbuscha (assembly GCF_021184085.1). Classification (NCBI taxonomy): domain Eukaryota; kingdom Metazoa; phylum Chordata; class Actinopteri; order Salmoniformes; family Salmonidae; genus Oncorhynchus; species Oncorhynchus gorbuscha. Next base: position 36,333 of record NW_025747388.1, on the reverse strand, counting down.
TTAGGAGAAACTGCGATCCTGCTCAGGAAGTGCTTGCCAGGAGCTTCCATGACAAATGTTTGGCAGGAGCTTCAGTGGCGAATTCACTGCTCAACTTGCTGATGTTTCACAATATGCCATGGTCGTCTCAGTAACTAGGTCCAACCCAATTGAACACTAATGGGAGATCCTGGAGCAGCGCCTGAGGCAGTATATTCCACCAACATCAACAAAATACCAAATGACAGAGTTTCTTGTGGAGGAATGATGTCGCATCCCTCCAATAGAGTTCCAGACACTTGTAGAATGTATTTCAAGGCGTATCTACACCAAGGAGCATTGTTCTGGCGGCTGATGGTGGCAAAACGCCCTGTTAAGACACTGTGTTTACTCTATTTTGTTAGTTACCTGTAGGGGTATGTCACTCATCACTGCAGTCCATCGATAGATCTGTTGTTGTACTTTATGCTGGTCTACATTGACATAGATCTGTTGTTGTACATTATGCTGGTCTACATTGACATAGATCTGTTGTTGTACTTTATGCTGGTCTACATTGACATAGATCTGTTGTTGTACTTTATGCTGGTCTACATTGACATAGATCTGTTGTTGTACATTATGCTGGTCTACATTGACATAGATCTGTTGTTGTACATTATGCTGGTCTACATTGACATAGATCTGTTGTTGTACTTTATGCTGGTCATGTCTCTTACATACATTCCTTGTGAGAGAGAGAGAGAGAGAGAGAGAGAGAGAGAGAGAGAGAGAGAGAGAGAGAGAGAGAGAGAGAACAGGCAGAACCTGATATGTAAATTAGTTGAGCAAACAGAAGTATCTTTCGATGACTGAATGATCATTCCAGACTCTGCTGCTGTTGAGAGAAATTAAAGGTAAGACGATTGTTATGGGTATTAATATAGTTTATGATATGTTATGTGTATTCATATAGTTGATGATATTGTTATGTATATTCATATAGTTTATAATTTTGGTAGACAGAGTGTTATAATAGTCCTACTCTCATTAAAATGTATTTGATGTAAATTAGATGTGGGGAGGGATTGGTTCCTTGCCCATCTGTGTTCCCCAGGGTGATCTCTTACTGTATCATAGGCCTATAGGCTTGTCTGCTCAACATCTGTGTTCCCCAGGGTGATCTCTTACTGTATCATAGGCCTATAGGCTTGTCTGCTCAACATCTGTGTTCCCCAGGGTGATCTCTTACTGTATCATAGGCCTATAGGTTTGTCTGCTCAACATCTGTGTTCCCCAGGGTGATCTCTTACTGTATCATAGGCCTATAGGCTTGTCTGCTCAACATCTACATTTACATTTTTACATTTAAGTCATTTAGCAGACGCTCTTATCCAGAGCGACTTACAAATTGGTGCAATCACCTTATGACATCCAGTGGGACAGTCACTTAACAATAGTGCATCTAAAACTTAGGGGGGGTGGGGTGAGAGGGATTACTTAACCTATCCTAGGTATTCCTTAAAGAGGTGGGGTTTCAGGTGTCTCCGGAAGGTGGTGATTGACTCCGCTGTCCTGGCGTCGTGAGGGAGTTTGTTCCACCATTGGGGGGCCAGGGCAGCGAACAGTTTTGACTGGGCTGAGCGGGAGCTGTACTTCCTCAGTGGTAGGGAGGCGAGCAGGCCAGAGGTGGATGAACGCAGTGCCCTTGTTTGGGTGTAGGGCCTGATCAGAGCCTGGAGGTACTGAGGTGCCGTTCCCCTCACAGCTCCGTAGGCAAGCACCATGGTCTTGTAGCGGATGCGAGCTTCAACTGGAAGCCAGTGGAGAGAACGGAGGAGCGGGGTGACGTGAGAGAACTTGGGAAGGTTGAACACCAGACGGGCTGCGGCGTTCTGGATGAGTTGAAGGGGTTTAATGGCACAGGCAGGGAGCCCAGCCAACAGCGAGTTGCAGTAATCCAGACGGGAGATGACAAGTGCCTGGATTAGGACCTGCGCCGCTTCCTGTGTGAGGCAGGGTCGTACTCTGCGGATGTTGTAGAGCATGAACCTACAGGAACGGGCCACCGCCTTGATGTTAGTTGAGAACGACAGGGTGTTGTCCAGGATCACGCCAAGGTTCTTGGCGCTCTGGGAGGAGGACACAATGGAGTTGTCAACCGTGATGGCGAGATCATGGAACGGGCAGTCCTTCCCGGGAGGAAGAGCAGCTCCGTCTTGCCGAGGTTCAGCTTGAGGTGGTGATCCGTCATCCACACTGATATGTCTGCCAGACATGCAGAGATGCGATTCGCCACCTGGTCATCAGAAGGGGGAAAGGAGAAGATTAATTGTGTGTCGTCTGCATAGCAATGATAAGAGAGACCATGTGAGGTTATGACAGAGCCAAGTGACTTGGTGTATAGCGAGAATAGGAGAGGGCCAAGAACAGAGCCCTGGGGACACCAGTGGTGAGAGCGCGTGGTGAGGAGACAGATTCTCGCCACGCCACCTGGTAGGCGACCTGTCAGGTAGGACGCAACATCGTGGTTCCCGCCGGAGATGCCCAACTCGGAGAGGGTGGAGAGGAGGATCTGATGGTTCACAGTATCGAAGGCAGCCGATAGATCTAGAAGGATGAGAGCAGAGGAGAGAGAGTTAGCTTTAGCAGTGCGGAGCGCCTCCGTGATACAGAGGAGAGCAGTCTCAGTTGAATGACTAGTCTTGAAACCTGACTGATTTGGATCAAGAAGGTCATTCAGAGAGAGATAGCGGGAGAGCTGTGTGCTCCAGGGTGATCTCTTACTGTATCATAGGCCTATAGGCTTGTCTGCTCAACATCTGTGTTCCCCAGGGTGATCTCTTACTGTATCATAGGCCTATAGGCTTGTCTGCTCAACATCTGTGTTCTCCAGGGTGATCTCTTACTGTATCATAGGCCTATAGGCTTGTCTGCTCAACATCTGTGTTCCCCAGGGTGATCTCTTACTGTATCATAGGCCTATAGGCTTGTCTGCTCAACATCTGTGTTCCCCAGGGTGATCTCTTACTGTATCATAGGCCTATAGGCTTGTCTGCTCAACATCTGTGTTCCCCAGGGTGATCTCTTACTGTATCATAGGTCTATAGACCAGGGTGATCTCTTACTGTATCATAGGCCTATAGGCTTGTATGCTCAACATCTGTGTTCTCCGGGGTGATCTCTTACTGTATCATAGGCCTATAGACCAGGGTGATCTCTTACTGTATCATAGGCCTATAGGCTTGTCTGCTCAACATCTGTGTTCCCCACGGTGATCTCTTACTGTATCATAGGCCTATAGGCTTGTCTGCTCAACATCTGTGTTCCCCAGGGTGATCTCTTACTGTATCATAGGTCTATAGACCAGGGTGATCTCTTACTGTATCATAGGCCTATAGGCTTGTCTGCTTAAAACACAACAAACAACAAACAATAATTTTCTCTTTCTAATCTACTGTTAACTCTTTTCACTCAGGAAGGTATTTTGTGTGAAAGAGTTAAATATTGTGGAAAGACTAACAGCAACTTACACTTCCTCAAAACCGGTTGTGTGTATTCATTGGAGCTCACTGTAGCAAAACGTTTGGCAACTTAAACCGTTTAGGTCACCTTGTACGGCGTTCGGAGCAAATCGTTTCTGCTTTGTTGCAAAACTTGTGGCTGTGGTGTAAACTAATGAATATGACCCAGGTAGTGGCCTACGACTCGGTTGTTGATGCCTCGTTGATGCTGAAACCTGAACATAACCTGAGAGGTGTACTATGATGCAAGCTAGATATACTGGTTTTCTAAAGTTAGCTAGCTTCAGTTCGCTTCACATTCCAGATCAAACCCTCATCCATAGGAATTTACAGAGCGCTAGTCATCAGGAAGGTGCTCTCAGCAGAAGGGAAAATATATAATGACTTGACAGTTTAATCATACAAAATGGCGGTAACTGGACGTGAGCATGTCAAATTGAATCAGTGGAGGCTGCTGAGGGGAGGACTTTCCACCTATTCAACTCCAGCTATTAAGACAAGCCCGTCCTCCCCAATTAAGGTGCCACCAACCTCCGGTGAATTCAATATATACAATATTCATTCATCATAATTCTACATTTGATAAATGTATGATACATGTAATTGTATCATAGTTCTACTGCAGTGTAGTGATCTATACAACTGCCAAAATGCGTTTACTGTGAACACTGCGGCTGTGCCTGCATCAGTTACAGTTTTAACAGAGACCAAGAAGGCTATTTGATCACAACGTGGGCCTACCAGAGTGGCCTACCATCAAAAACTGTTATGCGGGTGAATGAGGACCCAAAAGCGACTTGGCGAAAACAGAGTCTTTAATCCAGTAAAGAAACTTTACAAAACAAAAGGCATAATACTACTCGTAAAGACGAGAACAGACTGGAGACTTGATCAAGAACTGCAGGTTGCCTCGGGAAGGCACTTGAACCTAGCAGACTCAGACACCTGCTCACCACGCAGCATCTGAGGGAAACACGACACGACAGGGCAAAACATAGACACAGCACGGTGAATTATAGATAAGGATCCGACAGGGCAGGAACGGAAAACAAGGAGAGAAATAGGGACTCTAATCAGGGAAAAGGATCGGGAACAGGTGTGGGAAGACTAAATGATTGATTAGGGGAATAGGAACAGCTGGGAGCAGGAACGGAACGATAGAGAGAAGAGAGAGCGGGAGAGTGAGAGAGGGAGGGGGAGAGAGAGGGATAGAAAGAGGGAAAGAACCTAATAAGACCAGCAGAGGGAAACGAATAGAAGGGGAAGCACAGGGACAAGACATGATAATTAATGACAAAACATGACAGTACCCCCCCACTCACCGAGCGCCTCCTGGCGCACTCGAGGAGGAACCCTGGCGGCAACGGAGGAAATCATCAATAAGTGAACGGTCCAGCACGTCCCGAGACGGAACCCAACTCCTCTCCTCAGGACCGTAACCCTCCCAATCCACTAAGTATTGGTGACCCCGTCCCCGAGAACGCATGTCCATGATCTTACGTACCTTGTAAATAGGTGCGCTCTCGACAAGGACGGGAGGGGGAGGGAAGACTAACGGGGGTGCGAAGAAAGGGCTTGACACAGGAGACATGGAAGACAGGATGGACGCGACGAAGATGTCGCGGAAGAAGCAGTCGCACAGCGACAGGATTGACGACCTGGGAGACACGGAACGGACCAATGAACCGCGGAGTCAACTTACGAGAAGCTGTCGTAAGAGGAAGGTTGCGAGTGGAAAGCCACACTCTCTGGCCGCAACAATACCTTGGACTCTTAATCCTGCGTTTATTGGCGGCTCTCACAGTCTGTGCCCTGTAACGGCAAAGTGCAGACCTCACCCTCCTCCAGGTGCGCTCACAACGTTGGACAAACGCTTGAGCGGAGGGAACGCTGGACTCGGCAAGCTGGGATGAGAACAGAGGAGGCTGGTAACCCAGACTACTCTGAAACGGAGATAACCCGGTAGCAGACGAAGGAAGCGAGTTGTGAGCGTATTCTGCCCAGGGGAGCTGTTCTGCCCAAGACGCAGGGTTTCTGAAAGAAAGGCTGCGTAGTATGCGACCAATCGTCTGATTGGCCCTCTCTGCTTGACCGTTAGACTGGGGATGAAACCCGGAAGAGAGACTGACAGACGCACCAATCAAACGACAGAACTCCCTCCAAAACTGTGACGTGAATTGCGGGCCTCTGTCTGAAACGGCGTCTAACGGGAGGCCATGAATTCTGAACACATTCTCGATAATGATTTGTGCCGTCTCCTTAGCGGAAGGAAGTTTAGCGAGGGGAATGAAATGTGCCGCCTTAGAGAACCTATCGACAACCGTAAGAATCACAGTCTTCCCCGCAGACAAAGGCAGACCGGTAATGAAGTCTAGGGCGATGTGAGACCATGGTCGAGAAGGAATGGGGAGCGGTCTGAGACGACCGGCAGGAGGAGAGTTACCCGACTTAGTCTGCGCGCAGTCCGAACAAGCAGCCACGAAACGGCGCGTGTCACGCTCCTGAGTCGGCCACCAAAAGCGCTGGCGAATAGACGCAAGAGTGCCTCGAACACCGGGATGACCAGCTAACTTGGCAGAGTGAGCCCACTGAAGAACAGCCAGACGAGTGGAAACAGGAACGAAAAGGAGGTTACTAGGACAAGCGCGCGGCGACGCAGTGTGCGTGAGTGCTTGCTTAACCTGTCTTTCAATTCCCCAGACTGTCAACCCGACAACACGCCCATAAGGAAGAATCCCCTCGGGATCAGTAGAAGCCACAGAAGAACTAAACAGACGGGATAAGGCATCAGGCTTGGTGTTTTTGCTACCCGGACGGTAAGAAATCACAAACTCGAAACGAGCGAAAAACAACGCCCAACGAGCTTGACGGGCATTAAGTCGTTTGGCAGAACGGATGTACTCAAGGTTCTTATGGTCTGTCCAAACGACAAAAGGAACGGTCGCCCCCTCCAACCACTGTCGCCATTCGCCTAGGGCTAAGCGGATGGCGAGCAGTTCTCGGTTACCCACATCATAGTTGCGCTCAGATGGCGACAGGCGATGAGAAAAATAAGCGCAAGGATGAACCTTATCGTCAGACTGGAAGCGCTGGGATAGAATGGCTCCCACGCCTACCTCTGAAGCGTCAACCTCGACAATGAATTGTCTAGTGACGTCAGGAGTAACGAGGATAGGAGCGGACGTAAAACGTTCTTTTAGAAGATCAAAAGCTCCCTGGGCGGAACCGGACCACTTAAAACACGTCTTGACAGAAGTAAGAGCTGTGAGAGGGGCAGCAACTTGACCGAAATTGCGAATGAAACGCCGATAGAAATTAGCGAAACCTAAAAAGCGCTGCACCTCGACACGTGACCTTGGAACGGGCCAATCACTGACAGCTTGGACCTTAGCGGAATCCATCTGAATGCCTTCAGCGGAAATAACGGAACCGAGAAAAGTAACGGAGGAGACATGAAAAGAGCACTTCTCAGCCTTAACGTAGAGACAATTCTCTAAAAGGCGCTGTAGAACACGTCGAACGTGCTGAACATGAATCTCGAGTGACGGTGAAAAAATCAGGATATCGTCAAGATAGACAAAAACAAAGATGTTCAGCATGTCTCTCAGAACATCATTAACTAATGCCTGAAAAACAGCTGGCGCATTGGCGAGACCAAACGGCAGAACCCGGTACTCAAAATGCCCTAACGGAGTGTTAAACGCCGTTTTCCACTCGTCCCCCTCTCTGATGCGCACGAGATGGTAAGCGTTACGAAGGTCCAACTTAGTAAAGCACCTGGCTCCCTGCAGAATCTCGAAGGCTGATGACATAAGGGGAAGCGGATAACGATTCTTAACCGTTATGTCATTCAGCCCTCGATAATCCACGCAGGGACGCAGAGTACCGTCCTTCTTCTTAACAAAAAAGAACCCCACCCCGGCCGGAGAGGAAGAAGGCACTATGGTACCGGCGTCAAGAGACACAGATAAATAATCCTCGAGAGCCTTACGTTCGGGAGCCGACAGAGAGTATAGTCTACCCCGAGGAGGAGTGGTCCCCGGAAGGAGATCAATACTACAATCATACGACCGGTGAGGAGGAAGGGAGTTGGCTCGGGACCGACTGAAGACCGTGCGCAGATCATGATATTCCTCCGGCACTCCTGTCAAATCGCCAGGTTCCTCCTGAGAAGTGGGGACAGAAGAAATGGGAGGGATGGCAGACATTAAACACTTCACATGACAAGAAACGTTCCAGGATAGGATAGAATTACTAGACCAATTAATAGAAGGATTATGACATACTAGCCAGGGATGACCCAAAACAACAGGTGTAAAAGGTGAACGAAAAATCAAAAAAGAAATAGTCTCACTGTGGTTACCAGATACTGTGAGAGTTAAAGGTAGTGTCTCAAATCTGATACTGGGAAGATGACTACCATCTAAGGCAAACATGGGCGTAGGCTTGTCTAACGGTCTGAAAGGAATGTCATGTTTCCGAGCCCATGCTTCGTCCATGAAACAACCCTCAGCCCCAGAGTCAATCAAGGCACTGCATGTAGCACCCGAACCGGTCCAGCGTAGATGGACCGACATAGTAGTACATGATCTAGATGAAGAGACCTGAGTAGTAGCGCTCACCAGTAGCCCTCCGCTTACTGATGAGCTCTGGCCTTTACTGGACATGAATTAACAAAATGTCCATCAAATCCGCAATAGAGGCACAGGCGGTTGGTGATCCTCCGTTCCCTCTCCTTGGTCGAGATGCGAATACCTCCCAGCTGCATGGGCTCAGTCTCTGAGCCAGAGGAGGGAGATGGTTGCGATGCGGAGCAGGAAAACACCGTTGACGCGAGCTCTCTTCCACGAGCTTGGTGACGAAGATCTACCCGTCGTTCTATGCGGATGGCGAGAGCAATCAAAGAGTCCACACTGGAAGGAACCTCCCGAGAGAGAATCTCATCTTTGACCACTGCGTGGAGTCCCTCCAGAAAACGAGCGAGCAGCGCCGGCTCGTTCCAGTCACTAGAGGCAGCAAGAGTGCGAAACTCTATAGAGTAATCCGTTATGGATCGATCACCTTGGCATAGGGAAGCCAGGGCCCTAGAAGCCTCCCTACCAAAAACTGAATGGTCAAAAACCCGAATCATCTCCTCTTTAAAGTTCTGGTAATTGCTAGAACAATCAGCCCTTGCCTCCCAGATAGCTGTGCCCCACTCTCGAGCCCGGCCAGTAAGGAGTGAAATGACGTAAGCAACCCGAGCTCTCTCGCTAGAGTATGTGTTGGGTTGGAGAGAGAACACAATATCACACTGGGTGAGAAAGGAGCGGCACTCCGTGGGCTGCCCGGAGTAGCAAGGTGGGTTATTAACCCTAGGTTCCGGAGGCTCGGCAGGCCCGGAAGTAACAGGTGACACGAGACGAAGACTCTGGAACTGTCCAGAGAGGTCGGAAACCTGAGCGGCCAGGTTCTCCACGGCATGGCGAGCAGCAGACAATTCCTGCTCGTGTCTGCCGAGCATGGCACCTTGGATCTCGACGGCAGTGTTACGAGCATCTGTAGTCGCAGGGTCCATTCCTTGGTCGGATCCTTCTGTTATGCGGGTGAATGAGGACCCAAAAGCGACTTGGCGAAAACAGAGTCTTTAATCCAGTAAAGAAACTTTACAAAACAAAAGGCATAATACTACTCGTAAAGACGAGAACAGACTGGAGACTTGATCAAGAACTGCAGGTTGCCTCGGGAAGGCACTTGAACCTAGCAGACTCAGACACCTGCTCACCACGCAGCATCTGAGGGAAACACGACACGACAGGGCAAAACATAGACACAGCACGGTGAATTATAGATAAGGATCCGACAGGGCAGGAACGGAAAACAAGGAGAGAAATAGGGACTCTAATCAGGGAAAAGGATCGGGAACAGGTGTGGGAAGACTAAATGATTGATTAGGGGAATAGGAACAGCTGGGAGCAGGAACGGAACGATAGAGAGAAGAGAGAGCGGGAGAGTGAGAGAGGGAGGGGGAGAGAGAGGGATAGAAAGAGGGAAAGAACCTAATAAGACCAGCAGAGGGAAACGAATAGAAGGGGAAGCACAGGGACAAGACATGATAATTAATGACAAAACATGACAAAAACAATGTAACCCTATTGGTGCGATGCATTTCCCACCTTCGACCCGGGTTCCCTGCCCTGCTGTTTGCTACTCTATTGATATCATAGGCTTCCTGACACCCGTTGAATAAAGCAACACTAGAATATGAGTAAAGGATTTTAGGATAATATCAGTAAGTGTTGATTTAGAGTTGTCTTCTAGGTTCATCCTTCTAGCTGCCTTCATCAATTGGGTGAAATGTAACAAATGACATGTCCTCAGAGTTGGGAGATAACCACTCCTAGTTAAAATCACCATGGCAACCATGTCATTATTTCCTCAGAGCAACAAGGGTGATCTAGAGACGCAACCTTTGTAGAATCACAATCACCTTTATTCACCTAGTACATTTAAACATACATATGTAGGATCTTAATTTGAGAAAATATTCCTGCAGCATCAGGAAATGTGAATTATTATGTGGATTATAATTAATGTACATTTCTGTGTGAGTTGATATATTGATATATAGCCTTTTTAAACCTCAAATAAATGTCCTACATTGCATGAACGTTATTCTGTAGTGGGGGGGGTGATCAAATTAAGATCTTAGATCTGTACTCAGAATTTTATCTAGACATTATCTCATGTGTCTTTTCTTTCTGTATAAACCTTGCTGTCTGTCTCTCCGACAACATTGTTTCAATATTCAAATTCCATCTCCAGCTGTCGCAAAGAAATGAACGTGTCATGAATCGGGATGAGACAGATTGGCAGGAAGCTTTTCTCAGCCGGTCGAAATCATGAATACAAAGAAAGTCTTTCCAGCTTCAGTTTGAAGTGATTGTGTTAGCTGTGTTGTTGGCTAGCTCCTCTGAACAAAAGTGTCCTGACCTTCTGTTTGAAGTGATTGTGTTAGCTGTGTTGTTGGCTAGCTCCTCTGAACAAAAGTGTCCTGACCTTCTGTTTGAAGTGATTGTGTTAGCTGTGTTGTTGGCTAGCTCCTCTGAACAACAGTGTCCTGACAACAGAGCACATTTTCTTTGTCAGGTGAAATTGTGCATGGATGTATCTGAATAAATGTCACTAGAAAACAGCTTAAACAAATACAAGTGGAAATGCAGCTACATTGCTGTTATTCTGGCTGCACTCTTTGACGTAACTGTAAGTTATCTGTAGTTGAAATACAAATGCACAGTCCTTTAGTCTCTATGGGCCAGATGGCTGGTTGGAGAGGGCCACAGCACAGTCCTTTAGTCTCTATGGGCCAGATGGCTGGTTGGAGAGGGCCACAGCACAGTCCTTTAGTCTCTATGGGCCAGATGGCTGGTTGGAGAGGGCCACAGCACAGTCCTTTAGTCTCTATGGGCCAGATGATGGTTGGAGAGGGCCACAGCACAGTCCTTTAGTCTCTATGGGCCAGATGATGGTTGGAGAGGGCCACAGCACAGTCCTTTAGTCTCTATGGGCCAGATGGCTGGTTGGAGAGGGCCACAGCACAGTCCTTTAGTCTCTATGGGCCAGATGGCTGGTTGGAGAGGGCCACAGCACAGTCCTTTAGTCTCTATGGGCCAGATGGCTGGTTGGAGAGGGCCACAGCACAGTCCTTTAGTCTCTATGGGCCAGATGGCTGGTTGGAGAGGGCCACAGCACAGTCCTTTAGTCTCTATGGGCCAGATGGCTGGTTGGAGAGGGCCACAGCACAGTCCTTTAGTCTCTATGGGCCAGATGGCTGGTTGGAGAGGGCCACAGCACAGTCCTTTAGTCTCTATGGGCCAGATGGCTGGTTGGAGAGGGCCACAGCACAGTCCTTTAGTCTCTATGGGCCAGATGGCTGGTTGGAGAGGGCCACAGCACAGTCCTTTAGTCTCTATGGGCCAGATGGCTGGTTGGAGAGGGCCACAGCACAGTCCTTTAGTCTCTATGGGCCAGATGGCTGGTTGGAGAGGGCCACAGCACAGTCCTTTAGTCTCTATGGGCCAGATGGCTGGTTGGAGAGGGCCACAGCACAGTCCTTTAGTCTCTATGGGCCAGATGGCTGGTTGGAGAGGGCCACAGCACAGTCCTTTAGTCTCTATGGGCCAGATGGCTGGTTGGAGAGGGCCACAGCACAGTCCTTTAGTCTCTATGGGCCAGATGGCTGGTTGGAGAGGGCCACAGCACAGTCCTTTAGTCTCTATGGGCCAGATGGCTGGTTGGAGAGGGCCACAGCACAGTCCTTTAGTCTCTATGGGCCAGATGGCTGGTTGGAGAGGGCCACAGCACAGTCCTTTAGTCTCTATGGGCCAGATGGCTGGTTGGAGAGGGCCACAGCACAGTCCTTTAGTCTCTATGGGCCAGATGGCTGGTTGGAGAGGGCCACAGCACAGTCCTTTAGTCTCTATGGGCCAGATGGCTGGTTGGAGAGGGCCACAGCACAGTCCTTTAGTCTCTATGGGCCAGATGGCTGGTTGGAGAGGGCCACAGCACAGTCCTTTAGTCTCTATGGGCCAGATGGCTGGTTGGAGAGGGCCACAGCACAGTCCTTTAGTCTCTATGGGCCAGATGGCTGGTTGGAGAGGGCCACAGCACAGTCCTTTAGTCTCTATGGGCCAGATGGCTGGTTGGAGAGGGCCACAGCACAGTCCTTTAGTCTCTATGGGCCAGATGGCTGGTTGGAGAGGGCCACAGCACAGTCCTTTAGTCTCTATGGGCCAGATGGCTGGTTGGAGAGGGCCACAGCACAGTCCTTTAGTCTCTATGGGCCAGATGGCTGGTTGGAGAGGGCCACAGCACAGTCCTTTAGTCTCTATGGGCCAGATGGCTGGTTGGAGAGGGCCACAGCACAGTCCTTTAGTCTCTATGGGCCAGATGGCTGGTTGGAGAGGGCCACAGCACAGTCCTTTAGTCTCTATGGGCCAGATGGCTGGTTGGAGAGGGCCACAGCACAGTCCTTTAGTCTCTATGGGCCAGATGGCTGGTTGGAGAGGGCCACAGCACAGTCCTTTAGTCTCTATGGGCCAGATGGCTGGTTGGAGAGGGCCACAGCACAGTCCTTTAGTCTCTATGGGCCAGATGGCTGGTTGGAGAGGGCCACAGCACAGTCCTTTAGTCTCTATGGGCCAGATGGCTGGTTGGAGAGGGCCACAGCACAGTCCTTTAGTCTCTATGGGCCAGATGGCTGGTTGGAGAGGGCCACAGCACAGTCCTTTAGTCTCTATGGGCCAGATCTGGTTGGAGAGGGCCAGAGCACAGTCACTTTCAGGGGCCAGATGGGTTGGAGAGGGCCACAGCACAGTCCTTTAGTCTCTATGAAAAATCCAGATGGCTGGTTCCTTTAGGGGCCAGATGGCTGGTGACCCGGAAACCACAGCACAGTCCTTTAGTCTCTATCCAATGATGGCTGAAACAGGCACAGTAGTCTCTATGGGCCAGATGGCTGGTTGGAGAGAGACAAATCGCCTGGCCACAGCACAGTCCTTTAGTCTCTATGGGCCAGATGGCTGGTGAGAGGACCACAGCACAGTCCTTTAGTCTCTATGGGCCAGATGGCTGGCTGAGAGGGCACAGCACAGTCCTTTAGTCTCTATGGGCCAGATGGCTGGTGGAGAGGGCCACAGCACAGTCCTTTAGTCTCTATGGGCCAGATGGCTGGTTGGAGAGGACACAGCACAGTCCTTTCCCTATGGGCCAGACGGCTGGTCAAGACAAAGGACTATGGGCAAAAGGTTGGCACACAGCCTCCCTTTATCTCTATGGGCCAGATGGCTGGTTGGAGAGGGCCACAGCACAGTCCTTTAGTCTCTATGGGCCAGATGGCTGGTTGGAGAGGGCCACAGCACAGTCCTTTAGTCTCTATGGGCCAGATGGCTGGTTGGAAACAGCTTCCTCCACAGCACAGTCCTTTAGTCTCTATGGGCCAGATGGCTCTCAAAAGTTGGAGAGGGCCACAGCACAGTCCTTTAGTCTCTATGGGCCAGATGGCTGGTTGGAGAGGGCCACAGCACATGTCCTTTAGATGGCTCCACAGCACAGTCATAGACTGTGGGCCAGATGGCCACAGCACAGTGGGGCCAGATTCTGGTTGGAGAGGGCCACAGCACAGTCCTTCACTCTGAACAGGGCCAGATGGCTGGTATGGAGTCCTTTAGTCTCTATGGGCCAGATGGCTGTACATATATGCCTCTATTGACTGGTTGGTAGAGGGCCACAGCACAGTCCTATAGCACAGATGATGGTTGGAGAGGGCCTCCTTTAGACTCTATGGGCCAGATGGCTGGTTGGAGAGGGCCACAGCACAGTCCTTTAGTCTCTATGGGCCTCCAGATGGCTGGTTGGAGAGGGCCACAGCACAGTCCTTTAGTCTCTATGGGCCAGATGGCTGGTGAACTGGCCACAGCACAGTCCTTCAGTCTATAGGGCCACATGACTCTGTACAGAGAAAGTAACTGACTTATATTGGGGGTCTATAACATCCAATCACATAGGTTTACAGCAGCTGACAGATGCAAAGTCACTGCCAAAAACTCAAATTTCGCTGGTTTAGATAATGACAAGCTCTGTACAGATATATGACTTAATTTAATCTAACTGTTGCAGGAAAAATCTAAATTGTTGGGCTAAAGGGTCGAGCTGCCACTTTCAAGAGCGGTACTGTAACCCGGAAACTTATAAGAAATCCACATTGATGAGGGATATCCCTGTACAATCAAACAGGCAAAGACTCAATACAGGACTGAGATCAAATCGCCCTGTTCGTCGGATGTGGCAGGGCTTGCAAACTATTACAGACTACAAAGGGAAGCACAGCCGAGAGCTGCCCAGTGACATGAGCCTACCAGATAAATTCTATGCTCGCTTCGAGGCAAATAACACAGCTGATGACACAACAGTGGTAGACCTGATCACCGACAATGATGAGACAGCCTATAGGGAGGAGGTCAGAGACCTGGCCGTGTGGTGCAAGGACAACAACCTCTCCCGCAACGTGATCAAGACAAAGGAGATGATAGTGGACGACAGGAAAAGGAGGGCCGAGCACGCCCCCATTCTCATCGACAGGGCTGTAGTGGAGCAGGTTGAGAGCTTCAAGTTCCTTGGCGTCCACATCACCAACAAACTTACATGGTCCACGAACACCGAGACAGTCGTTTTTAGCCAGGTCAAGGCTAAAAACCTATTCCTCCTCAGGACGCTGAAAAGATTTGGCATGGGTCCTCAGATCCTCAAAAGGTTTTACATCAGGACCTCTGTACCATGCAGTGTCAGAAGGAGGCCCTAAAAATGGTCAAAGACTCCAGCCACCCCAGTCATAGACTGTTCTCTCTGCTATCACATGGCAAGCAGTACCGGAGCACCAAGTTAAGGTCCAAGAGACTTCTAAACAGCTTCTAGCCCCAAGCCATCAGGCTGCTGAACAGTTAATCAAATGGCTTCCCAGACTATTTCCCCCCCCCAATATGCTGCTACAACTCCCTGTTCAAATCTATGAGTAGCCACTTTAATAACCCTACCTGCATGTACATAATTACCTCAATTACCTAGACACCGATGCCACCGCACATTGACTCTGAACCAGTACCCCTGTATATAGCCTCCAAGACTCTGTACTGTACCCCTGTATATAGCCTCCACATTGACTCTGGGACTCTGTACCCCCTGTATATAGCCTCCACATTGACTCTGTACCGTACCCCAGTATATAGCCTCCACATGCAGACTCTGTACCTGGTACCCCTGTATATAGCCTCCACATTGACTCTGTACTGGTACCCCCTGTATATAGCCTCCACATTGACTCTGAACCAGTACCCCTGTATATAGCCTCCACATTGACTCTGACTGGTACCCCTGTATATAGCCTCCACATTGACTCTGTACTGGTACACCCTGTATATAACCTCCACATTGACTCTGTACTGGTACCCCTGTATATAGCCTCCACATTGACTCTGTACTGGTACCCCCTGTATATAACCTCCACATTGACTCTGTACTGGTACCCCCGTATATAGCCTCCACATTGAGGTGAACCGGACCCCTGTACATTGATAACCACACATTGATCTGTCTGAACCAGAACCCCCTGTATATAGCCTCCACATTGACTCTGAACCAGTACAAGGTATATAGCCTCCACATTGACTCTGTACCTGTACCCCTGTATATAGCCTCCACATGACTCTGAGACCAGTACCCCTGTATATAGCCTCCAAATTGACTCTGTACCTGTACCCCCTGTATATAGCCTCCACATTGACTCTGTACCAGTACCCCTGTATATAGCCTCCACATTGACTCTGTACCAGTACCCCTGTATATAGCCTCCACATTGACTCTGTACCACCCCCTGTATATAGCCTCCACATTGACTCTGTCCAGTACCCCTGTATATAGCCTCCACATTGACTCTGTACCAGTACCCCGGTATATAGCCTCCACATCGACTCTGGAGACCAGTACCCCTGTATATAGCCTCCACATTGACTCTGAACCAGTACCCCTGTATATAGCCTCCACATTGACTCTGTACCAGGTACCCCTGTATATAGCCTCCACATTGACTCTGAACCTGTACCCCTGTATATAGCCTCCACATTGACTCTGTACTGGTACCCCTGTATATAGCCTCCACATTGACTCTGAACCAGTACACCCTGTATATAGCCTCCACATTGACTCTGTACCAGTACCCCCTGTATATAGCCTCCACATTGACTCTGTACTGGTACCCCCTGTATATAGCCTCCACATTGACTCTGAACCAGTACCCCCTGTATATAGCCTCCACATTGACTCTGTACCAGTACCCCCTGTATATAGCCTCCACATCGACTCTGAACCAGTACCCCCTGTATATAGCCTCCACATTGACTCTGTACCTGTACCCCCTGTATATAGCCTCCACATTGACTCTGTACTGGTACCCCTGTATATAGCCTCCACATTGACTCTGTACTGGTACCCCTGTATATAGCCTCCACATTGACTCTGAACCAGTACCCCCTGTATATAGCCTCCACATTGACTCTGTACCGGTACCCCCTGTATATAGCCTCCACATTGACTCTGAACCGGTACCCCCTGTATATAGCCTCCACATTGACTCTGTACTGGTACACCCTGTATAAAGCCTCCACATTGACTCTGTACTGGTACACCCTGTATAAAGCCTCCACATTGACTCTGTACTGGTACACCCTGTATATAGCCTCCACATTGACTCTGTACTGGTACACCCTGTATATAGCCTCCACATTGACTCTGTACTGGTACACCCTGTATAAAGCCTCCACATTGACTCTGTACTGGTACCCCCTGTATATAGCCTCCACATTGACTCTGTACTGGTACCCCCTGTATATAGCCTCCACATTGACTCTGTACTGGTACCCCCTGTATATAACCTCCACATTGACTCTGTACTGGTACCCCCTGTATATATTCTCCACATTGACTCTGAACCAGTACCCCCTGTATATAACCTCCACATTGACTCTGTACCGAACCCCCTGTATATAGCCTCCACATTGACTCTGAACCAGTACACCCTGTATATAGCCTCCACATTGACTCTGTACCTGGTACACCCTGTATATAGCCTCCACATTGACTCTGTACCGGTACCCCTGTATATAGCCTCCACATTGACTCTGTACCGTACCCCCTGTATATAGCCTCCACATTGACTCTGTACCTGTACCCCCTGTATATAGCCTCCACATTGACTCTGTACCAGTACCCCCTGTATATAAGCCTCCACATTGACTCTGTACCGGTACCCCCTGTATATAGCCTCCACATTGACTCTGTACCTGGTACCCCCTGTATATAGCCTCCACATTGACTCTGTACCTGTACCCCTGTATATAGCCTCCACATTGACTCTGTACTGGTACCCCCTGTATATAGCCTCCACATTGACTCTGAACCGTTACCCCCTGTATATAGCCTCCACATCGACTCTGAACCATTACCCCCTGTATATAGCCTCCACATTGACTCTGTACTGGTACACCCTGTATATAGCCTCCACATTGACTCTGAACCAGTTACCCCTGTATATAGCCTCCACATTGACTCTGAACCGTACCCCCTGTATATAGCCTCCACATTGACTCTGTACTGGTACCCCTGTATATAGCCTCCACATTGACTCTGAACCGTTACCCCCTGTATATAGCCTCCACATTGACTCTGAACCGGTACACCCTGTATATAGCCTCCACATTGACTCTGAACCGTTACCCCCTGTATATAGCCTCCACATTGACTCTGAACCGTTACCCCCTGTATATAGCCTCCACATCGACTCTGAACCAGTACCCCCTGTATATAACCTCCACATTGACTCTGAACCGGTACCCCCTGTATATAGCCTCCACATTGACTCTGAACCAGTACCCCCTGTATATAGCCTCCACATCGACTCTGAACCAGTACCCCCTGTATAAAGCCTCCACATTGACTCTGTACCGGTACCCCCTGTATATAGCCTCCACATTGACTCTGTACTGGTACCCCTGTATATAGCCTCCACATTGACTCTGAACCGGTACCCCTGTATAAAGCCTCCACATTGACTCTGAACCAGTACCCCTGTATAAAGCCTCCACATTGACTCTGTACCGGTACACCCTGTATATAGCCTCCACATTGACTCTGTACTGGTACATCCTGTATAAAGCCTCCACATTGACTCTGTACTGGTACACCCTGTATAAAGCCTCCACATTGACTCTGTACTGGTACCCCCTGTATATAGCCTCCACATTGACTCTGAACCGGTACCCCCTGTATATAGCCTCCACATTGACTCTGAACCGGTACCCCCTGTATATAGCCTCCACATTGACTCTGTACTGGTACCCCCTGTATATAGCCTCCACATTGACTCTGTACCGGTACCCCTGTATATAGCCTCCACATTGACTCTGTACTGGTACCCCCTGTATATAGCCTCCACATTGACTCTGTACTGGTACCCCTGTATATAGCCTCCACATTGACTCTGAACCGTTACCCCCTGTATATAGCCTCCACATTGACTCTGAACCGTTACCCCCTGTATAAGCCTCCACATTGACTCTGTACTGGTACACCCTGTATATAGCCTCCACATTGACTCTGTACCGGTACACCCTGTATATAGCCTCCACATTGACTCTGAACCAGTACCCCCTGTATATAACCTCCACATTGACTCTGTACTGGTACCCCTGTATATAGCCTCCACATTGACTCTGTACTGGTACACCCTGTATAAAGCCTCCACATTGACTCTGTACCAGTACCCCTGTATAAAGCCTCCACATTGACTCTGTCTTCAATAATTTGTTTTTAGCCTCCACATTGACTCTGTATTGTTGGTTAGGTCCTGTATAAAGCCTCCACATCTGACCTGTACACCTGTTGTATTCAGCATTTCCTGTATAAAGCCTCCACACCTTGACTCTGTTTCACTGGTACCCCCTGTATATAGCCTCCAGCATTGACTCTGAACCGGTCTACCCACCTGTTGTATAGCCTTTCACATTGACTCTGAACCGGTACCCCTGTATATAGCCTCCACATCGACTCTGAACCGTTACCCCCTGTATATAGCCTCCACATTGACTCTGACAATTTGACCGAAGGTAAAAGGCTTCACATGAAGTTTGTAATTTCCACTTGTGAAAAATGTCCATTAAGCCTCCACATAATAACTCTGAACCGTTACCCCCTGTATATAGCCTCCACATTGACTCTGACTGAAATACCCCATGTATATAGCCTCCACATTGACTCTGTACTGGTTCCCCCTGTATATAGCCTCCACATTTGACTCTGTACTGGTACCCCCTGTTTAGCCTCCACATCGACTCTGAGTTCCCCCTGTATATAGCCTCCACATTGACTCTGTACTGGTACACCCTGTATATAGCCTCCACATCGACTCTGAACCGTTACCCCCTGTATATAGCCTCCACTTTCATTGACTCTGTACTGGTACCTGCAAGAAGTGTAAATGTGTTGCCTTTGACATTGACTCTGTACTGGTACACCCTGTATATAACCCTAGCTATTGTTTCATTTACTGCTGCATGCTTCAATAATTTGTTTTTCTGCTAACTGACTACATTTTTTGTATTTCTTAAAACTGCATTGTTGGTTCAGGTTTACATACACTTAGGTTGGAAAAACTAGTTTTCCAGCATTTCACTGTAAGGTCTACCTACACCTGTTGTATTCAGCATTTCACTGTAAGGTCTACCTACACCTGTTGTATTCAGCATGTGACAAATACAATTTGATTTGATATTTGAAGGTTAAAAAGGCTTCTGAAGTTTGTAATTTCCACTTTTGAAAAATGTCCATTAATTATAATCCACATAATAATTCAAATGTCCTGTTGCTTCAGGATTATTTTCCTGCTGCAGCAAACTGACTGAAATGAAGATCCTAATGTGTAGCAGTATATCTGTCTTTAATGCACATGGCTTCATTAAACTCAGGATTCTCTTTGGACCATTTGACATGTTATATTTACTGTTGTTTAGGCTGGTTGAATGAGTTCCCTTGAGAGTCTACTTCTTCTGCAAGAAAACAGGCGGCCGCACCAGTTTCCTGCTGGATCTCTGAGAGTCTACTTCTTCTGCAAGAAAACAGGCTGGCCTGCACCAGTTTCACTCATATGAGAGAGTCTACTTCTTCTGTCAAGAAATCACAACCAACATGCTGGATCTCTGTTTCTTCATATTTAGTTGTCACTGAAATTAAAAGTAGGTTTAGTGACCTAACACACTTTCAAAATGGCTGTTGAAACTGTGGGACACATTTCTCTGCAAGAACATGCTGGATAAATGTGTTGATTTGAAGGAAAGACGAACAGACTGGTAAGTCTAGGCTATATAGAACTATATTATATTATAAATGTTAGGTCTCTGTTTAGTCAGACTTTCAATAGTCAGATGTAGGTTTGATATATGATCTCTTATCATGCTGACAACCTGATGGTCTCTGTTGGAAATGTGAAAAATATCAGGTCTAGGCTACCTGCTCTGTCCTGACACTGGAAGGCCTATATTGTTATATGAAATAGCACTAACAAACCACTATTATACAGTTGAAGTCAGAAGTTTACATACACTTAGGTTGGAGCCATTAAAACTAGTTTTCCAACCACTCCACAAATGTCTTGTTAACAAACTATAGTTTTGACAAGTCGGTTAGAGACTTCTACTTTGTGACACAAGTCATTTCACCAACAATTGTTTACTGACAGATTATTTCACTTATAATTCACTGTATCACAATTCCAGTGGGTCAGAAATTTACATACACTAAGTTGACTGTGCCTTTAAACAGCTTGGAAAATTCCAGAAAATTATGTCATGGCTTTAGAAGCTTCTGATAGGCTAAATCACATTATTTGAGTCAATTGGAGGTGTATCTGTGGATGTATTTCAAGGCCTACCTTCAAACTCAGTGCATCTTTGCTTGACATCATGGGAAAATCAAAAGAAATCAGCCAAAACCTCAGAAAAAAAAATTGTGAGACCTCCACAAGTCTGTTTCATCCTTGGGAGCAATTTCCAAACGCCTGAAGGTACCACGTTCATGCTGGATCTCTGTTTAGTTGTCACTGTGTTAATCACAACCAACATGCTGGATCTCTGTTTAGTTGTCACTGTGTTAATCACAACCAACATGCTGAATCTCTGTTTAGTTGTCACTGTGTTAATCACAACCAACATGCTGGATCTCTGTTTAGTTGTCACTGTGTTAATCACAACCAACATGCTGGATCTCTGTTTAGTTGTCACTGTGTTAATCACAACCAACATGCTGGATCTCTGTTTAGTTGTCACTGTGTTAATCACAACCAACATGCTGTATCTCTGTTTAGTTGTCTTTTTAGTTCTGTGTTAATCACAACCAACATGCTGGATCTCTGTTTAGTTGTCACTGTGGATGAATCACAACCAACATGCTGGATCTCTGTTTAGTTGTCACCCAGGTTAAAATGTATCTCTGGGGAGAGTAGTTAAGTCTTTTTGTTCTGTAGGGGGGCTATGGATGAGACCCAGTCTTTTTGTTCTACAACCAACATGCTGGATCTATCTAAATGAGACTCTCTGGGGAGAAAGTCTTTTTGTTCTGGGATGAGACCCAGTGCCTTTTGTTCTGTATCTATGGATGAGAAAGAGGGGGCTCTGTATCTAAAATGAGACTCTCTTTTTGTTCATGACACCACAGCTAAAAGGATGAGATGACAAGTTTGTTCATCTATGGAAGAGTTTATTTCTGTATCTATGCTGAGATCCCAATCACATTTGTTTTCATCAGAAATGATTGCTCATGGTTACTTTTATTGGTTCTATGGATGTATCTATGGATGAGACCCAGTAGTTAAGTCTTTTTGTTCTGTATCTATGGATGAGACCCAGTCTTTTTGTATCTATGGATGAGACCCAGTCTTTTTGTTCTGTATCTATGGATGAGACCCAGTCTTTTTGTTCTGTATCTATGGATGAGACCCAGTCTTTTTGTTCTGTATCTATGGATGAGACCCAGTCTTTTTGTTCTGTATCTATGGATGAGACCCAGTAGTTAATTATTTTTGTTCTGTATCTATGGATGAGACCCAGTAGTTAATTATTTTTGTTCTGTATCTATGGATGAGACCCGGTCGTTTGTTCTAAATGATCCATTGCCAAACTGGGTGGTAACGTTCTTATCTCTTGCCCTTTCTAGCTAGACAACTACAGATAACTTACAGTCACGTCAAAGAGTGCAGCCAGAATAACAGCAAAGTAGCTGCAGTTCCATTTGTTTTAGCTGTTTTCTAGTGACATTTATTTGGATAAATCCATGACAATGAGCACAATTTCACCTGGATTAGAACATGTGCTCTCTCATCAGGACACTGTTGTTCAGAGTCCTTTAAACCATCAAAGCCAATGTACCAACATTTCTGAAAACGGATATATAGCGTTTTGGAATGAAACTCTTCTTACAGTATGTTTCTCCATCTGAGCTCAGAGTAGATGAGAGATGTAATGTTTGTCTCTGTTGTGTTGAAGTCCAATCAAGCAGGAGAGACCAGCCTCCCTTGTACCCATCGGTGTGTCCATGAAGAGTGAGCGGTCTATGGGTACACCTATATTGTTCAGAGAGGCAGACTTTTCTACTGGTCAAAGGTAAGAGGTACTCATGGGTCATGGTCTGTGAGTTAAACAAAACTGTCTCTAGTCATTTCTCCTCTCCCATTTTTCAATGTATTTTTGTTGTTTTAATAATCCATAGGCAAATCCTTATTTCCATTTTCAAAGTCCTGAAACAATATTAAACAAACACAACATTCCCTCCCTGTGTGTGTGTGTGTGTGTGTGTGTGTGTGTGTGTGTGTGTGTGTGTGTGTGTGTGTGTGTGTGTGTGTGTGTGTGTGTGTGTGTGTGTGTGTGTGTGTGTGTGTGTGTGTGTGTGTGTGTGTGCACTCCTTGGATGTTTTGTCCACAGAAACCAAGAGGAGAGATCAGAGTCAGAGATTCTCAGTGGTCAGTCTTCCCAGAGTCATCAAACAGACCTGGCCTCCATATTCAGTGTATGTGGTCCTGTTATGTACATTTGTTTTTATTTACCTCAAGTAAAGTTGATCTGTCAATCATTCATTAATGTGTTCATGAGAAAGCATTTATCTTGCTTAACTTATTTACTTTATTTATTTCAGTTGCTTGAAGAGAATATTATCACATTTGTAAAGAACGAGCTGAAGATGTTCAAGAGGATTCTTAGTCCAGAACTCCCAGAAGGCTTTGAGAGTCAGAAGCAGGAAGTGGTGGACACTGAAGATGAGAAGCAGGAGAGCAGTGCCAGAGAGGGAGCTCTGAAGATCACACTGCATGTCCTGAGGAAAATGAACCAGAAGGAGCTTGCTGACACACTGGAGAAAAGTAAGAGCTGTCTACCTCATGTTGAATGCTGTTTTATAACTAACATTTAAAAGCTGAAACTAAAGTACAGCTAAAATAGCTGTGTAACACAATGACATTGTACCAGACTTAACACAACACCTAGTGACCACATCAAGTACAGTACCAGCAGGGATGTGTTGTGGTGATTAATTTAGACAAGAGATAATTAATAATACCATCAATAATACCAATAATGATATAAATCAGTCACACCGGTGTGTAATGTATAATGAAAACATTTACACATTTATACAGACAGTTACAGTAAGATAATACATTATTACAATGTAAACATTCTAGCACAATCTAACAATACTGTAGGCATTAAATCAGATGTAATATTAATATCCTCTGTGTTATTTCTTCATTCAGATGAACTTGCTGTGATTTGCCAACGTGAACTCAAATCTAATCTAGAGAAGAAGTTTCAATGTGTATTTGAGGGGTTCGCTAAACAAGGAAACCCAACACTTCTCAATAAGATCTACACAGAGCTCTACATCACAGAGGGTGGAACAGGAGAGGTCAATAATGAACATGAGCTGAGACAGATTGAGACAACAACCAGGAAACAAGCAAGACCAGAGACTGCAATCAAATGTAATGAAATCTTCAAACCCTTAACTGGACAAAACAAACTTATCAGAACTGTGTTGACAAAGGAGTCGCTGGCATTGGAAAAACAGTCTCTGTGCAGAAGTTCATTCTGGACTGGGCTGAAGGAAAAGCAAATCAGGATGTCCAATTTGTTTTTTCATTCCCTTTTCGGGAGCTGAATTTGATGAAAGAGAAAAAACACACTTTGATTGAACTTCTCAACCACTTCTCAATGGAAACCAAACAATCAAGAATCTCCAACTATGACAGGTACAAAGTTCTGTTCATCTTTGATGGTCTGGATGAGTGCCGACTGCCCCTAGACTTCCAGAACAACAAGATCTGTTGTGACGTCACCAAGTCAACCTCAGTGGATGTTCTGCTGACAAATCTCATCAAGGGAAACCTGCTTCCCTCTGCTCTCATCTGGATAACTACCCGACCTGCAGCAGCCAATCAGATCCCCCCTGAGTGTGTTGACCAGGTGACAGAGATACGAGGGTTCAATGACCCACAGAAGGAGGAGTACTTCAGGAAGAGATTCAGTGATGAGGACCTGGCCAGCAGAATCATCTCACACATAAAGACATCAAGGAGCCTCCACATCATGTGCCACATTCCAGTCTTCTGTTGGATTTCTGCAACAGTCCTTGAACACATGCTGAAACATAAGAGAGAAGAGATGCCCAGTACTCTGACTGAGATGTACACACACCTTGTGGTGTTTCATACCATAAAGAAGAATGAAAAGTATCTTGAGAAAGAAGAGACAGGTCCACACTGGAATAAAGAGAGAATTCTGTCACTGGGAAAACTGGCTTTTCAACAGCTTGTGAAGGGCAATCTGATTTTCTATGAAGAAGACCTGAAAGAGGCTGGCATTGATGTCAATGAAGCCTCAGTGTACTCAGGATTGTGCACACAGATCTTTAAAGAGGAATGTGGGCTGTACCAGGACAAGGTGTACTGCTTCGTGCATCTGAGCATTCAGGAGTTTCTGGCTGCTGTATATGTGTTCCTCTCATTCAGCAACAACAATGAGAATCTAATGGCCGAACCTCAATCAACATCCAGGAACTTTTATGTGAGGATCAGACAGAAAATTAAAGTCACCGTCTACAAGAGTGCTGTGGATGAAGCCTTACAAAGTGAGACGGGAAACCTGGACCTTTTCCTCCGCTTCCTTCTGGGCCTCTCACTGGAGTCCAATCAGAAGCACTTACGAGGTCTACTGACAAAGACAAGAAGCAGCTCACAGAGCCATGAAAAAACAGTCAAGTACATCAAGGAGAAGATCAGGGAGAATCCCTCTCCAGAGAGGTGCATCAATCTGTTCCACTGTCTGAATGAACTGAATGACCATTCTCTAGTGGAGGAGATCCAAAACTACCTGAGCTCAGGAAGTGTCTCAGAAGCAAAACTCTCACCTTCACAGTGGTCAGCTCTGGTCTTTGTGATGCTGACTTCAGAAAAGGAGCTGGATGTGTTTGACCTGAAGAAATACTCCAGATCAGAGGAAGGTCTTCTGAGGCTGCTGCCAGTGGTCAACGCCTCCAGAGCTGCTCTGTGAGTAAATACAATGATATTTAAGAACTAATCAGCAGGATGAAATATTCAGTTTAGAGAATAATCTGTATTATTGAATAACATATTGAATCAGTACATTGCTGTTCACATTAGTATAATAAAATAACCATACAATTCTAGGAGACGGAAGATGAATCTACTGTATATGTTGTTTGAAAGAATGAACTAAATACATCTGCAATTGTCCTTCTACAATCCTGGTGTTAAATGAACAGTGTGTTTGTAAAATCATGATGATCTCTTTGTCAGGCTGTCAGGCTGTGGAGTCACGGAAAAGGCTGTGCTTCTCTGGCCTCTGCTCTGAAGTCAAACCCTCACACCTGAGAGAGCTGGATCTGAGTAACAATGACCTGAAGGATTCAGGAGTGAAGCTGCTCTCTGACGGACTGGGGAATCCCCACTGTAAACTGGAGACTCTGAGGTCAGTATTCCTGTTGTCATGACGTTGGGCTGGGGGTAGGTTTATGACAGTCATAAATACCTCCCCCCTTTTCCTCTCTCTACCCTACTGATGTGACATTTAAAAACCCCTTGGTTAACATAGAGTTTCTGGGAACATCAGAAGGTGGGAGGAAATTAACCATATTCTGGTAATCCGACCAGTTGAACATATGCGTGGGTACTTAATGAATATGATGTCAGTTCGGTTGTCATCCGAGACATTCTCATCAATGATAGGATGACATAAACTCTAGTCTGAGCATTGTAGTTATCGGATTCACATGGAATTGTTGTTCAATTTAAATGTTTGAATATAAAATTATTGGTGAAAAGATTACATGTAATTTTAGCTTCCAAATGAGAGATTTGGGTTTTCATAAGGTTAGGGCTCTGCTCAATCAGTGACCCGCCCCTGTGAAGAGACATGGGCTGTAAACTATGAAAACACACCCTTCTCCCTCCACTTTATAAAGTCTTGACGAAAATGTAACTTCCTGTTCCGGGTACATTAGGATGACGGTCCGATGTCAGAAGGGTTCAGTGATACCTCCTAGCCGTTGAGTTAGCAACAGCAGCTGCAAAAGTGGGCTAGGAAAGAACAGACAGAGTATCCAGTCTACCACACAACGACATTACTACAACGTATCCAATTTACAAGCAGAGACATTCTTCAATAGAACTCGGTTGAGCAACACGGCCTTCCATCTACCACCAAATTACCGAAGCGCAGCTCAGAGTAAATATTTATTGCATTTTCCTTTTCCAAATGGGCGGTAATTTAGAATGCATAAGATACCATATTTACAATAGAGACATCGGTTCTCCCTTTGTTCCTCAGTCTTCCCGCTCTTTCACTCAAACCCAGCCCCTTTTCTTTTGTGTTCCGTCCGCTAGGGACGTTTTCCTTTATGACATAATTTGTAATCAAGGTATGATTCATTCTGTGTATGTCTGTGTGATTACTTAGGTATTTAGTAAATAAATAATTAAACCCAATTTTGAATTGCTGATTCAACTTGTTAGCCAGGGTTTGTGAAGATAACCAAGAATTTATAACTTTCAGATGAGACTGAAATAAGGTGCCAATTAATATTGACTGCTATTGATGTAAAATATTACTAGGTCTTTAAGAGTTTATTCGGAAGATAACTGCTTTGTAAATATTATTTCGTAGTGCCCCGACTTTCTAGTTAATTACATAGTCCACATCATATGTGTTTACCAGGCACATAGTCCACATCATATGTGACACATAGTCTACCAGACACATAGTAGTCTACATCATATGTGTGTACCAGACACATAGTCTACATCATATGTGTGTACCAGACACATAGTCTACATCATATGTGTGTACCAGACACATAGTCTACCATATGAGACACATAGTCTACATCATATGTGTGTACCAGACACATAGTCTACATCATATGTGTGTACCAGACACACATAGTCTACATCATATGTGTGTACCAGACACACATAGTCTACATCATATGTGTGTACCAGACACATATGTGTGTACCAGATAGTCCACATCATATGTGTGTACCACACACATAGTCCACATCATATGTGTGTTACCAGTACCAGACACACATAGTCCACATCATATGTGTTTACCAGACACACATAGTCCACATCATATGTGTTTACCAGACACATAGTCCACATCATATGTGTTTACCAGACACACATAGTCCACATCATATGTGTTTACCAGACACGCATAGTCCACATCATATGTGTTTACCAGACACGCATAGTCCACATCATATGTGTTTACCAGACACGCATAGTCCACATCATATGTGTTTACCAGACACGCATAGTCCACATCATATGTGTTTACCAGACACGCATAGTCCACATCATATGTGTTTACCAGACACGCATAGTCCACATCATATGTGTTTACCAGACACGCATAGTCCACATCATATGTGTTTACCAGACACGTGGCCACCAGCATCATATGTGTTTACCAGACACGCATAGTCCACATCATATGTGTTTACCAGACACGCATAGTCCACATCATATGTGTTTACCAGACACGCATAGTCCACATCATATGTGTTTACCAGACACGCATAGTCCACATCATATGTGTTTACCAGACACGCATAGTCCACATCATATGTGTTTACCAGACACGCATAGTCCACATCATATGTGTTTACCAGACACGCATAGTCCACATCATATGTGTTTACCAGACACGCATAGTCCACATCATATGTGTTTACCAGACAGACACGCATAGTCCACATCATATGTGTTTACCAGACACGCATAGTCCACATCATATGTGTTTACCAGACACGCATAGTCCACA
Organism: Oncorhynchus gorbuscha; assembly: GCF_021184085.1. Lineage (NCBI taxonomy): Eukaryota > Metazoa > Chordata > Actinopteri > Salmoniformes > Salmonidae > Oncorhynchus > Oncorhynchus gorbuscha. Next base: position 7,876 of record NW_025747388.1, on the reverse strand, counting down.
TCATATGTGTTTACCAGACACGCATAGTCCACATCATATGTGTTTACCAGACACGCATAGTCCACATCACATGTGTTTACCAGACACATAGTCCACATCATATGTGTTTACCAGACACGCATAGTCCATAGTGTTTACCAGACACGCATAGTCCACATCATGTGTTTATGTGTTTACCAGACACGCATAGTCCACATCATATGTGTTTACCAGACACGCATAGTCCATCATGTGTTTACCAGACACGCACCACATAGTCCAGACATCATCACATGTGTTTACCAGACACGCAGTAGTCCACATCACATCACATGTGTTTACCAGACACGCATAGTCCACATCACATGTGTTTACCAGACACGCATAGTCCACATCACATGTGTTTACCAGACACGCATAGTCCACATCACATGTGTTTACCAGACACGCATAGTCCACATCACATGTAGTTCATATGTGTTTACCAGACACGCATAGTCCACATCATATGTGTTTACCAGACACGCATAGTCCACATCAGTGTTTACCAGACACGCATAGTCCACATCACATGTGTTTACCAGACACGCATAGTCCACATCACATGTGTTTACCAGACACGCATAGTCCACATCACATGTGTTTACCAGACACGCATAGTCCACATCACATGTGTTTACCAGACACGCATAGTCCACATCACATGTGTTTACCAGACACGCATAGTCCACATCACATGTGTTTACCAGACACGCATAGTCCACATCACATGTGTTTACCAGACACGCATAGTCCACATCACATGTGTTTACCAGACACGCATAGTCCACATCACATGTGTTTACCAGACACGCATAGTCCACATCACATGTGTTTACCAGACACGCATAGTCCACATCACATGTGTTTACCAGACACGCATAGTCCACATCACATGTGTTTACCAGACACGCATAGTCCACATCACATGTGTTTACCAGACACGCATAGTCCACATCATATGTGTTTACCAGACACGCATAGTCCACATCACATGTGTTTACCAGACACGCATAGTCCACATCATATGTGTTTACCAGCATAGTCCACATCATACCAGACACATTCATATGTGTTTACCAGACACGCATAGTCCACATCACATGTGTTTACCAGACACGCATAGTCCACATCACATGTGTTTACCAGACACGCATAGTCCACATCACATGTGTTTACCAGACACGCATAGTCCACATCACATGTGTTTATAGTCCACATCACATGTGTTTACCAGACACGTACCAGACACGCATAGTCCACATCACATGTGTTTACCAGACACGCATAGTCCACATCACATGTGTTAAGGCATAGTCCACATCACATTGTTTACCAGACACGCATAGTCCACATCTGTTTTACCAGACACGCATAGTCCACATCACATGTGTTTACCAGACACGCATAGTCCACATCACATGTGTTTACCAGACACGCATAGTCCACATCACATGTGTTTACCAGACACGCATAGTCCACATCACATGTGTTACCAGACAAGTGAGTTTTAAATTTGGTTAGAGATCAAATGTGTGTTTACAGACACATAGTCCACATCATATGTTAATTAGAGGTTAATGGTTTTAAATGTCACCTTTAATTTTCTAGAGATCAAATGATTCATATTAGGTGAGAGGTTAGAATGTCACCTTTAATTAGAGGTTAATGGTGAGAGGTTAGAATGTCACCTTTAATTAGAGGTTAATGGTGAGAGGTTAGAATGTCACCTTTAATTAGAGGTTAATGGTGAGAGGTTAGAATGTCACCTTTAATTAGAGGTTAATGGTGAGAGGTTAGAATGTCACCTTTAATTAGAGGTTAATGGTGAGAGGTTAGAATGGCACCTTTAATTAGAGGTTAATGGTGAGAGGTTAGTATGTTTTGTTGTAGCCTCTGTAATTCTCTCACTCGTTATTATTAATGACTAACTCATGATTTTTCTTAATCATGGAAGTCACAAGCTTGATGTATTCATTGCACTAAACTTTTTGACAATTTTAATACACAATAAGTGAATTGGTCAGAATACTTTTACTTTTTCATATAGGGGGACTAGATACATAAAGTGTGTTTATTTTTCTAAATGGTGAAACGGATATGTATGAAAATACCCTCAAATAAAAGGTGACATTAAATATTCTGTTACCTTATATGAAACATTTTATCTAAAATTGAAAATGATATAGTTTAGAACCACATTTAAATGTTAGCTTCACTGTCAAAAGATGGCGCCAAGAGGATGGCTGACGTCTTACTTCCTAATCAATTGCGTTATTTTGTTAGTTTTTTAGCGTTGTTTGTCACATATATTACTTTACTTATTTTGTACATAATGTTGCTGCTACCGTCTCTTATGACTGAAAAATAACTTCTGGACATAAGAACTGCGATTCCTCACTACGAACTGGAGGAAGCTTTTTCCTTTAACGAGTAGAATATACTGCTCTCCCGGGAACAGGCCCAAATCCCCGTAATTTGCATGAAGAAAAGACGGAGGAAAAGAGGACGCAAATTGAGCTGCCTTCTGAGAATCCGTAGGCGAGCGATTAAAATCCCACTGCCATCCATTCTACTTGCTAGCATGCAATCATTGGAAAATAAAATTGATGACCAACGATTACGATTATCCTACCGACAGGACATTAAGAACTGTAATATCTAATGTTTCACCGAGTCGTAGCTGAACGACGACACGGATAATATCGAGCTGGTGGGATTTTTAATGCACCGGCAGAACAGAGAAGCTACGTCTGGTAAAACGAGGGGTGGGGGTGTGTGTCTTTCCGTCAATAAAACTGGTGCGTGATGTCTAATATTAAAGAAGTCTCGAGGTATTGCTTACCCGAGGTAGAATACCTTATGATAAGCTGTAGACCACACTATCTACCAAGAGATTTCTCCTCTATATTATTCATAGCCATCTACTTACCACCACAGACTGATGCTGGCACTATGACCGCACTCAACCAACTCTATCAGGCCATAAGCAAACAAGAAAATGCTCATCCAGAAGCTGCGCTCCTAGTGGCCAGGGACTTTAATGCAGGCAAAATTAAATCAGTTTTACCAAATTACCAAACTTTCCCCCTCAGGAGACTGAAAAGATTTGGCATGGGTCCCCCTATCAAAAAGATCTACAGCTGCACCATCGAGAGCATCCTTACCGGTTGCATCACCGCCTGCTATGGCAACTGCTCGGCATCTGACCACAAGGCTCTATAGAGGGTAGTGCGTATGGCCCAGTACATCACTGGGGCCAAGCTTCCTGCCACCCAGGACCTATATAATAGGCGGTGTCAGAGGAAAGCCCATAAAATTGTCAGAGACTCAAGTCACCCTCGTCATAGACTGTTTTCTCTGCTACCGCACGGCAAGTGGTACCGTAGCGCCAAGTCTGGGACCAAAAGGATCCTTAATAGCTTCTACCCCCCAAGCCATAAGACTGCTGAACAATTCATCAAATGGCCACCGGACCATTACATAGACCCCCACGCTCCCCATCCATTTGGTTGCTGATACTCGCTGTTAAATATCTTTGCATAGTCACTTCACCCGTACCTACATGTAAAAATGACTTCAACTAACCTGTAACCCCGCACTCTGACTCAGTACTGGTACCCCCTGTATATAACCTCATTATTGTTATGTTATTGTGTTACTTTTTATAGTTTTTTATTTTGTTTTTTACTTTAGTTTATTTGGTAAATATTTTCTTAACTCTTCTTGAACTGCACTGTTGGTTAAGGGCTTGTAAGTAAGCATTTCACTGTGAGGTCTATACTGTTGGTTAAGGGCTTGTCAGTAAAGCATTTCACTGTGAGGTCTACACTGTTGGTTAAGGGCTTGTCAGTAAAGCATTTCACTGTGAGGTCTACACTGTTGGTTAAGGGCTTGTCAGTAAAGCATTTCACTGTGAGGTCTACACTGTTGGTTAAGGGCTTGTCAGTAAAGCATTTCACTGTGAGGTCTACACTGTTGGTTAAGGGCTTGTCAGTAAAGCATTTCACTGTGAGGTCTACACTGTTGGTTAAGGGCTTGTCAGTAAAGCATTTCACTGTGAGGTCTACACTGTTGGTTAAGGGCTTGTCAGTAAAGCATTTCACTGTGAGGTCTACACTGTTGGTTAAGGGCTTGTCAGTAAAGCATTTCACTGTGAGGTCTACACTGTTGGTTAAGGGCTTGTCAGTAAAGCATTTCACGGTGAGGTCTACACTGTTGGTTAAGGGCTTGTAAGTAAGCATTTAACAATAAAGTCTACACTTGTTGTATTCGGCGCATGTGACAATTAAATTTGGATTTGATTTTGATTTGATTTTGTATGGTGTGGACTGAATACTCAATACAATCTAAATCTGATACCTCACTGTCTGTCTTTTGACTGATACTTCTTTTAAAATGGTCTGGTCAGTTTTAACAGTGTGTTTGTGAAATGATGATGATCTCTTTATCAGGCTGTCAGGCTGTCTAGTCACAGAGGAAGGCTGTGCTTCTCTGGTCTCAGCTCTGAGGTCAAACCCCTCACATCTGAGAGAGCTGGACCTGAGCTACAATCAACCAGGAGACTCAGGAGTCAGACTGCTCTCTGCTAGACTGGAGGATCCACACTGCAGACTGGAGAAACTCAAGTATGTAGAGGGTTTATGTCAATGTTCATATCAGACATGTTTGAGTTATCAGGCCTGTTAAGACAAACATTCTTACCAAATTATATGCTGACTGTGTGTGTTGTGTGTATCCCTCAATGACTGTCTGTTCTTCTGCTTACCACTACAGTGTGGAACATGGTGGAGAGAACAGAATGAAACCTGGCCTTAGAAAATGTGAGTGTTAACTACTGTGAAGAATATGATTAAGAAAAGTCTTGAATTAAAGTTAAGTCAAAGTCAAAGACCACCATCATTACTTACTTGGTCATATTAAATATAATATGTAGTTCTACAGAAGCAGAAATCAGGGACACCAAAGTTTAGAACGAGTTGCTTTGACAATGTGTGTGTCTGTGTAGGTGAGTGGCATGTTCGTGATACATTAGAAATGTGTTTGTGTTCAGGGTGTGAGTGTATGTGTGTCATTTTTGTGAATAAGTGTTTTATTACATTACCATACTGTATAACATATGATCATTCAACAAGTCTCAAGTTACCTTAACTTCTCCTGTTGATACCTAGACACATCTACATTAAATTAATTAGTGAAAAGTGAATTAACATTCTAATGTGAATGATGATGATTTCTAATATTGTGTCTGGTTTTATCCATCAGATGCCTGTGATCTCACACTGGACCCAAACACAGTAAACAGACTCCTCTCTCTGTCTGAGGAGAACAGAAAGGTGACATGTAGGAGACAGGAGCGGCGGTATCCTGTTCACCCAGATAGATTTGAGGACTGTGAACAGGTGCTGTGTAGCGAGGGTCTGACTGGGCGCTGTTACTGGGAGGTAGAGAGGAGTGGGGGAGGGGCTGTTATGGGAGTGACATATAAAGGAATCAAAAGGAGAGGAGGGGGCATTGACTGTGGGATTGGATACAATGACAAGTCCTGGAGTCTGGTCTGCTCTGATAACAGTTACAAGGCCTGTCACAATAATAATCACACTACCATAGACATCCCGTCCTCCAGCTCCCACAGAGTAGGAGTGTATCTGGACTGGCCAGCCGGCACTCTGTCCTTCTACAGAGTCTCCTCTGACACACTGACCCACCTGTACACATTCCACACCACATTCACCGAGCCGCTCTATCCAGGGTTTAGGGTTTATGATGTTACCTCCTCAGTGTCCCTTTGTCAAGTGGTCTCATTGTCAAACACAACATGATGTTTCACTCTAATCATGTGTTTTATGTTTGATCACAATATGACATTTAAATACATGGAGGAACACACACACCAGTTTGGCTAAATCTTGCGCCCTGTGAGAACACACACACTGTACACACACACTGGACTCACACACACTGTACACACACACTGTACACACACACTGGACTCACACACACGGTACACGCACACTGTACACACACACACTGGACTCACACGCACGGTACACACACACTGGACTCACACACACAAACACACACAGGACACACACACGCAACTGACACACACACACGACTGGACACATACACAAATACTGGACACACACACACACACACACACACTCACACACACACTCACACTCACACTCATACATAAATGGCCCTGGAGAAGAAGGCAGACGTTTTATGTGCCCCCAACCGATTGTGTTTTTTGTTAGTTTATTTGCATTGTTTGTAACTTCTTTTTTAAACTTATTTTGTACATAATGTTGCTGCTACCGTCTCTTATGACCAAAAAATAACTTCTGGACATCAGGTCTGCTTACCACGGACTGGCAGAATCCTTTTTTCCCTTTAACGAGTCAGACGCAAACAATATACTGCTTTCTCTGGAACAGGCCCAGATCCATGTGATGTGGCAGGGCTTGCAAACCATTACAGACTACAAAGGGAAGCACAGCCGAGAGCTGCCCAGTGACACGAGCCTACCAGATGAGCTAAACTACTTCTATGCTCGCTTCGAGGCAAAGAACACTGAAACATGCATGAGAGAACCAGCTGTTCCGGAAGACTGTGTGATCACGCTCTCCGCGGCCGATGTGAGTAAGACCTTTAAACAGGTCAACATTCACAAGGCTGCAGAGCCAGAAGGATTACCAGGACGTGTACTGTGAGCATGTGTTGATCAACTGGCAAGTGTCTTCACTGACATGTTCAACCTCTCCCTGTCTGAGTCTGTAATACAAACATGTTTTAAGCAGACCACCATAGTCCCTGTGCCCAAGAACTCTAAGGTAACCTGCCTAGATGACTACCGACCCGTAGCACTCACGTCTGTAGCTATGAAGTGCTATGAAAGGCTGGTCATGTCTCACATCAACACCATTATCCCAGAAACCCTAGACCCACTTTGTTATGGCATCTTCTGATTGGGTGTCTCAGGTCAGGACTTTGTTATGGTATTTTCTGATTGGGTGTCTCAGGTCAGGACTTTGTTATGGTATCTTCTGATTGGGTGTCTCAGGTCAGGACTTTGTTATGGTATCTTCTGATTGGGTGTCTCAGGTCAGGACTTTGTTATGGTATCTTCTGATTGGGTGTCTCAGGTCAGGACTTTGTTATGCCATTTTCTGTTTGGGTGTCTCAGGTCAGGACTTTGTTATGGCATCTTCTGTTGGGTGTCTCAGGACAGGTCAGGACTTTGTTATGGCATCTTCTGATTGGCTGTCTCAGGACAGGACAGGACTTTGTTTGGGTGTCTCATGGCATCTTCTGTTGGGTGTCTCAGGACAGGACTTTGCTATGGCATCTTCTGTTTGGGTGTCTCAGGTCAGGACTTTGTTATGGCATTTCTGATTGGGTGTCTCAGGTCAGGACTTTGTTATGGCATCTTCTGTTTGGGTGTCTCAGGTCAGGACTTTGTTATGGCATCTTCTGATTGGGTGTCTCAGGTCAGGACTTTGTTATGGCATCTTCTGTTTGGGTGTCTCAGGTCAGGACTTTGTTATGCATATTCTGTTTGGGTGTCTCAGGTCAGACTGAGCCATAATCAGGATGTGTCTGTGTCTATTTCCAGCCCTGCCATTTCTACATGTCCTGATCTATTGTTTGACCCCTGACCTCCTCACACTGTCTCAATGTCTGCTCCATGTGTTATAATGGACCTTATGCTTGTTATGTCACCTCTGTAACCAGGTATCAAACATACTGACCTTTCTGACTCTATCCCATGGCCATAACTTTCTAGAACTGAACATTTCAATTCCTCTATGAGTTTTGTTTAGTGTCCATTTATTTATTTATGTATGTATTTGTT
>NW_025747387.1:55000-58601 GCF_021184085.1 Oncorhynchus gorbuscha | reverse complement strand
GGAACAGCTACAGGGATTGACTTGTGTCATGTGACAGGAACAGCAGGGACTAGGGTGGTCATGTGACAGAACCTTGACAGAACGAGGACTAGGAGTGGTCATGTGACAGAACCTTGGGACTAGGAGTGGTCATGTGACAGAACCTTAGGACTAGGGTGGTCGTGACAAACCTTGAGGACTAGGAGTGGTCAAGTGACAGGAACGAGGACTAGGAGTGGTCATGTGACAGAACCTTGAGGACTAGGAGTGGTCATGTGACAGAACCTTGAGGACTAGGAGTGGTCATGTGACAGAACCTTGAGGACTAGGAGTGGTTATGTGACAGAACTAAATTACACAGATATCCTATATGACTATATGACTGTATGACACTGTGTAGTAAATGACAGAGTTGTGTAAGTCATTGTATGAAACGTAGGCACCTTGGTGATTGGGCTTCGATGGTCATGGAGTGGATTCTGGCCATGGAGGAGTGTCTTCTCTGGGAACTGCCTGGAAACATGAGGACAAACTCAACCTGAGCTTTATATCCAACTGATACGTTCAGCAGCCAATAACACAGGACTGTTTTACTAGTTTTACTAACGGGAACCAGCCTGCATTAAATGAGGTCTACAAAGTGACTAAAAGAGGAAAGTAGGAGAGACGAGGAGAGGAGGGAGGAGAGACATGGAGAGACGTGGAGAGGAAGACGAGGGGAGAGGAAGACGAGGAGAGGAAGACGAGGTGAGGAAGACGAGGAGAGGAAGAGGAGGAGAGGAAAACGAGGAGAGGAAAACGAGGAGAGGAAGATGAAGGAGAGCGAGAGAAGATGAGAGAAGAAGACGAGAGAAAAACGAGGAGAGGAAAACGAGGAGAGGAAACGAGGGAAGGAAAACGAGGAAAGCGAGGAAGACGAGAAGAAAAACGAGGAGAGGAAGCGAGGAAGGAAAACGATGAGAGGGAAGACAAGAAAAAGATGAGGAGAAGGAAACGAAGAAAACGAGGAAGAGGAAGACGAGGAAGGAAGACGAGAGAGAGGAAGACGAGGGAAGGAAGACGAGAGAAAGACGTGGAAAAGACGAGGAGAGGAAAACGAGAAGAGGAAGACGAGGAGAGGAAAACGAGGAGGGAAGACGAGGAGAAGGAGAGACGAGGAGAAGGAGAACGAGGAGAGGAAGACTAGGAAGGAAGAGGAGGAAGGAAGAGGAGGAGAGACATGGAGAGAAGAGAAGATCAGAGGAAGACGGAAGGCGAGAAGACGAGGAGGAAAGGAAGACGAGAGAGGAAGACGAGGAGAGGAAGAGACGAGGACGAAGACGGAGAGGAGGACTAGAGAGGAAGACGAGAGCGGAAGAGGAGGAGAGACATGGAGAGACGTGGAGAGGAAGATCAGGAGGAAGACGGGAAGGCGAGGAAGACGAGGAGGAAGGAAGACGAGGAGAGGAAGACAAGGAGAGGAAGACGAGGAGTTGAAGACGAGGAGTGGAAGACGTGGAGAGAAAGATGAGGAGGGGAAGGCGAGGAGAGGAAAACGAGGAGAGACATGGAGAGGAAGACGAGAGAGAGGAAAACGGGAGGGAAAAACGTGGAAGGAAGACGTGGAAGGGAAAACGTGGAGAGGAAGATGTGGAGAGAAAATGAGGAGAGGAAGACAAGGAGAGAAAGATGAGGAGAGGAAGACGAGGAGAGGAAGACGTGGAGAGGAAGACGAGGAGAGACATGGAGAGGAAGACGAGGGAGAGGAAGACGAGGAGAGGAAAACGTGGAGAGGAAAACGAGAGAGGAAAACGTGGAGAGGAAGAAAACGGAAGGAAGACGTGGAAGGAAAACGAGGAGAAGGAAGACGAGAGAGGAAAGACGAGGAGAGGAAGACGAGGAGAGAGAAACGAGGAGAGGAAGACTAGGAGAGGAAGAGGAGGAGAGGAAGAGGAGGAGAGACATGGAGAGACGTGGAGAGGAAGATCAGGAGGAAGACGGGAGGAAACGAGGAGGAGAGGAAGACGAGGAGAGGAAGACGAGGAGAGGAGAGACGAGGAGAGGAGAGACGAGGAGAGGAGGACTAGGAGAGGAAGACGAGAGAGGAAGAGAGACATGGAGAGGCGTGGAAGGGAAGATCAGGAGGAAGATGGGAAGGCGAGGAAGACGGAGGAGAGGAAGACGAGGAGAGGAAGACAAGGAGAAAGACGAGGAGTGGAAGACGAGGAGTGGAAGATGAGAGAGGAAGACGAGGAGAGGCGAGAGAGGAAAACGAGGAGAGGAAGACAAGGAGAAGAGAGACGAGGAGAGGAGAGACGAGGAGAGGAAGACTAGGAGAGGAAGACGACGAGGAGAGGAAGAGGAGGAGAGACATGGAGAGACGTGGAGAGGAAGATCAGGAGGAAGACGGGAAGGCGAGGAAGACGAGGAGGAGAGGAAGACGAGAGAGGAAGACGAGGAGAGGAGAGACGAGGAGAGGAAGGACGAGGAGTGGAAGATGAGAGAGGAAAACGAGAGAGAGCGAGAGAAGGAAAACGAGGAGAGGAAGACAAGGAGAAGAGAGACGAGAGAGGAGAGACGAGGAGAGGAAGACTAGGAGAGGAAGACGAGGAGAGGAAGAGGGAGGAGAGACATGGAGAGACGTGGAGAGGAAGATCAGGAGGAAGACGGGAAGGCGGGAAGACGAGGAGTGGAAGACGAGGGTGGAAGATGAGGAGAGGAAGACAAGGAGAGGCGAGGAGAGGAAGACGAGGAGAGGAGAAACGAGGAGAGGAAGACGAGGAGAGGAAAACGAGGAGAGGAAAACGAGGAGGAAGACGAGGAAGAGGAAACGAGGGGAGGAAAACGAGGAGATACGTGGAGAGGGAAGACAAGGAGAGGAAGACGAGGAGAGGAAGACTAGGAGAGGAAGACGAGAGAGGAAAACGAGGAGAGGAAGACGAGGAGAGGAAGACGAGGAGAGGAAGACGAGAAGAAAGAAAACGAGAGGAAGACAAGGAGAGACGATGGAAGGAAAGACGGAGAGGAAGACGAGAGAGAGGAAAACGAGGAGGGGAAGACGAGGAGGAAGACGAGAGAGGAAGACGAGGGAGAGGAAGACGAGGAGAGGAAGACGAGGAGTGCCAGTCCTCTCTGTGCCAGTCCTCTCACCATCCCTCCCTCCTCTCCTCTCACCCTCCCTCCCTCCCCCCTCTCTGTCCCAGTCCTCTCACCATCACTCCCTCCCTCCCTCTCTGTCACCAGTCCTCTCACCATCACTCCCTCCCTCCCTCTCTGTCCCAGTCCTCTCACCCTCCCTCCCTCCTCCCTCCCTCCCTCCCTCCTCCTCCCTCCCTCCCTCCCTCCCTCCCTCCTCCTCCCTCCTCCCCTCCCTCTCTGTCCCAGTCCTCTCACCATCCCCTCCCCCTCCCTCCCTCCCTCCCTCTGTCCCAGTCCTCTCACCATCACTCCCTCCCTCCCTCTCTGTCCCAGTCCTCTCACCATCGCTCCCTCCCTCCCTCTCTGTCCCAGTCCTCTCACCATCCCTCCCTCCTCTCCTCTCACCCTCTCTCCCTGCCTCCCTCGCTGTCCCAGTCCTCTCACCATCCCTCCCCCCTCTCTGTCCCAGTCCTCTCACCATCACTCCCCCTCCCTCTCTGTCCCA
>NW_025747387.1:37500-47500 GCF_021184085.1 Oncorhynchus gorbuscha | reverse complement strand
ACCGAGCTGAGGGGGGGGGGGGGTCAACACACACCTGATATCATAGAGCTGTTATAAGGGCTGGAAATGAACAGATAGATACACACTCACCTTTCCTTTCTGGATGCAGGAGTTTATGGTTTCAAGGAGATCAGGCTTATTCTTTTCACTTTTAGGCACTTCTGTTATTTCCTTCCCTATTAGTTCACCTTGCTGGTAACCCATGATGCTCTCGTAGGCAGGGTTCACATACTGTAGAGGAGAGAGACGGGGGAGACGGGGGGAGAGGGAGAGGGAGAGGGGAGGGGGGGGAGAGGGGGGAGACAGGGGAGAGAGGGGGAGAGACGGGGGGAGGGGGAGGGGAGGGGGAGAGAGGGGGAGAGATGGGGGAGAGACGGGGGGAGAGGGAGGGGGAGACAGGGGGAGGGAGACAGGGGGAGACAGGGGGAGAGAGAGGGGAGAGACGGGGGGAGAGGGGAGGGGGAGGGGGAGAGAGAGGGGGAGAGATGGGGGAGAGACGGGGGAGGGAGGGAGGAGACAGGGGAGAGGGAGACAGGGGGAGACAGGGGGAGAGATGGGGAGAGACGGGGGAGAGAGAGGGGAGAGACGGGGGGGAGAGAGAGAGGGAGAGACGGGGGAGAGAGAGGGAGAGAGACGGGGGAGAGACGGGGGGGGAGAGAGGGGAGAGACGGGGGAGAGACGGGGGAGAGAGAGGGGAGAGACGGGGGAGAGAGAGGGGGAGAGACGGGGAGAGAGAGGGGGAGAGACGGGGGAGACAGGGGGAGAGAGAGGGGGAGAGACGGGGGGAGAGAGAGAGGGGGAGAGACGGGGGGAGAAAGGGGAGAGAGAGGGGGAGAGACGGGGAGAGATGGGGGAGAGAGAGGGGGAGAGACGGGGAGAGAAAGGGGGAGAGAGAGGGGGGAGAGAGGGGAGAGAGAGGGGGGAGAAAACGGGGGAGAAGGGAGAGAGAGGGGAGAGAGAGGGGAGATTTTCTGCGACGGAGGGGGAGAGACATAAAAAAACTGGGAGCACGGAGGGATTTTCTGTAGAGAGAGAGGGGTGAGGGGGGAGAGAGAGAGGGGGGAGAGACCTTCAGAGAGCATCAGAGACAGGGGGAAAAGGGAGAGACTCAGAGCAGAGCTCTTCAGAGATAGGGGAGAGACGGGGGGAGAGACGGGTAGAGACGGCGAAAGAGGGGGAGAGGGAGAGATACATAAAAAAACTGAGAATCAGGCATCATTAGAGATTTTCTGTAAGTTTAACAACACTAGCATGACACACAGTCCGGGGGGGGTTTAGCTTAGCTCAGATAGCATAGCCCTTCACACTAGCATCACACACAGTCCTGCGAAGTTAGCTCAGCTAGCATAGCTCTTCACACTAGCATTACACACAGTCCTGCGAAGTTAGCCTAGCTCAGCTAGCATAGATCTTCACACTAGCATCACACACAGTCCTGCGAAGTGAGCTTAGCTCAGCTAGCATAGCTCTTCACACTAGCATCACACACAGTCCTGTGAAGTTAGCTTAGCTCAGCTAGCATAGCTCTTCACACTAGCATCACACACAGTCCTGTGAGGTTAGCTTAGCTCAGCTAGCACAGCTCTTCACACTAGCATCACACACAGTCCTGCGAAGTGAGCTTAGCTCAGCTAGCATAGCTCTTCACACTAGCATCACACACAGTCCTGCGAAATTAGCTTAGCTCAGCTAGCATAGATCTTCACACTAGCATCACACACAGTCCTGCGAAGTGAGCTTAGCTCAGCTAGCATAGCTCTTCACACTAGCATCACACACAGTCCTGTGAAGTTAGCTTAGCTAACAGTTCAGACAGACAGACAGACAGACAGACAGACAGACAGACAGACAGACAGACAGACAGACAGACAGACAGACAGACAGACAGACAGACAGACAGACAACGTCTCTCTAGCTGTAGCTGTGTCTCTAGCCGTCTCTCTAGATGTAGCTTTCTCTCTGTCTATAGCTGTCTCTCTAGCTGTAGCTGTGTCTCTAGCTGTAGCTGTCTCTCTGTCTATAGCTGTCTCTCTAGCTGTAGCTGTGTCTCTAGCTGTCTCTCTAGCTGTAGCTGTGTCTCTAGCCATCTCTCTAGCTGTAGCTGTGTCTCTAGCTGTCTCTCTAGCTGTAGCTGTCTCTCTGTCTATAGCTGTCTCTCTAGCTGTAGCTGTGTCTCTAGCTGTCTCTCTAGCTGTAGCTATGTCTCTAGCCGTCTCTCTAGCTGTAGCTGTGTCTCTAGCTGTCTCTGTAGCTGTAGCTGTCTCTCTAGCTGTAGCTGTGTCTCTAGCTGTCTCTCTAACTGTAGCTGTGTCTCTAGCTGTCTCTGTAGCTGTGTCTCTAGCCGTCTCTCTAGCTGTAGCTGTGTCTCTAGCTGTAGCTGTGTCTCTAGCTGTGTCTCTAGCTGTCTCTCTAACTGTAGCTGTGTCTCTAGCTGTAGCTGTGTCTCTAGCTGTCTCTCTAGCTGTGGCTGTCTCTCTAGCTGTAGCTGTCTCTCTGTCTATAGCTGTCTCTCTAGCTGTAGCTGTGTCTCTAGCTGTCTCTCTAGCTGTAGCTGTCTCTCTAGCTGTCTCTCTAGCTGTAGCTGTCTCTCTGTCTATAGCTGTCTCTCTAGCTGTAGCTGTGTCTCTAGCCGTCTCTCTAGCTGTAGCTGTGTCTCTAGCTGTCTCTCTAGCTGTAGCTGTGTCTCTAGCTGTCTCTCTAGCTGTAGCTGTCTCTCTGTCTATAGCTGTCTCTCTAGCTGTAGCTGTGTCTCTAGCTGTCTCTCTAGCTGTAGCTGTGTCTCTAGCTGTGTCTCTGTCTGTAGCTGTGTCTCTAGCTGTGTCTCTGTCTGTAGCTGTGTCTCTAGCTGTCTCTGTAGCTGTAGCTGTCTCTCTGTCTATAGCTGTCTCTCTAGCTGTAGCTGTGTCTCTAGCTGTCTCTCTAGCTGTAGCTGTGTCTCTAGCTGTCTCTCTAACTGTAGCTGTGTCTCTAGCTGTAGCTGTGTCTCTAGCCGTCTCTCTAGCTGTAGCTGTGTCTCTAGCCGTCTCTCTAGCTGTAGCTGTGTCTCTAGCTGTGTCTCTAGCTGTAGCTGTGTCTCTAGCTGTGTCTCTGTCTGTAGCTGTCTCTCTAGATGTAGCTGTGTCTCTAGCTGTGTCTCTAGCTGTCTCTCTAGCTGTGTCTCTGTCTGTAGCTGTGTCTCTAGCTGTGTCTAGCTGTGTCTGTTGCTGTGTCTGTTGCTGTGTCGGTTGCTGTGTCTGTGTCTGTGCCTGTAGCTGTGGCTGTAGCTGTGTCTCTAATTGTGTCCGTAGCCGTGTCTGTAGCTGCCCTTTTTCTGACACTGCAAATTGAAAATCCCAATGTGGCCCTCGAGCCAAAACGTCTGTAGCACCCCTACCTTAGTGCTTCCATCTATACACTGTTTGGTTGAGAATAAACAACAGACCATTCTTTAGTAAAACAAATGGAAACGAATGAAAACCCACCTGAATGACTTGATCCTCATTGGTGATCTCTATGGCCTCCTGACTCTGCTCCAATGCTGTGAAGATAGCATTACACGCCCTAGGAAAGAGAGGGAGGGGAGAGCAGGGATGGAGAGGGGGAGGAGGGAGATGGGGGAGGGAGAAGAAGGGAAGGAGAGGGAGAAGGAGGGAGGGAGAGAGGGAGAGCATGAGAGAGGGAGAGTAGGGGAGGGAGGGAGGGAAGGAAGGAAGGAGGGAGGGAGGGAGGGAGAGAGATAGGGAGGGAGGGAGGGAGAGAGAGATAGGGAGGGAGAGATAGGGAGGGAGGGAAGAGAGATTGGGAGGGAGGGAGAGATAGGGAAGGAGGGAGAGATAGGGAGGGAGGGAGAGATAGGGAGGGAGGGAGATAGGGAGGGAGGGAGATAGGGAGGAAGGGAGATAGTTGAAATGCACCTCTGAATGTAGAACAGGAACTACATTTAGACATGTGTACAGTACATAGCTGTAGAAAGAACATTATACTTTTTTAATTTCTCATTTTTAATCACACTCCACCATTATTACAGGATTTGGGGCCAGCATTGAGTGGATTTATTTATTTAACTAGGCAAGTCAGCTAAGAACAAATACTTATTTACAATGACGGCCTACCAAAAGGCAAAATACCTCCTGCGTGGACGAGGTCCTGGGATTAAACATAAATACAATATAAATATAGGACAAAACACACATCACAACAAGAGAGACAAAACAACACGACATAAAGAGAGACCTAAAGACAACAACTTAGCAAGAGAGCAGCACATCACAACACAGAATAGTAGCAACACATCACAACACAGAATAGTAGCAACACAACATGGTAGCAGCACATCACAACACAGAATAGTAGCAACACATCACAACACAGAATAGTAGCAACACATCACAACACAGAATAGTAGCAACACAACATGGTAGCAGCACATCACAACACAGAATAGTAGCAACACAACATAACAACAACACAACATGGTAGCAACACAACATGGCAACCACATGGTAGCAACACAACGTGACAACAACATGGTAGCAACACAACATGGCAACCACATGGTAGCAACACAACATGGCAACCACATGGTAGCAACACAACGTGACAACAACATGGTAGCAACACAACATAACAACAACATGGCAACAGCATTTTAGCAACACAACATAACAACAACATGGCAACTGCATGGTAGCAACACAACATAACAACAGCATGGTAGCAACACAACATAACAACAGCATGGTAGCAACACAACATGGCAACAACATGGTAGCAGCACAACATAACAACAGCATGGGAGCAACACAACATGGCAACAACATGGTAGCAACACAACATGACAACAACATGGTAGCAACACAACATGACAACAACATGGTAGCAGCACAACATGACAACAACATGGTAGCAACACAACATAACAACATGGTAGCAACACAACATGACAACAATATGGTAGCAACACAACATGACAACAACATGGTAGCAGCACAACATAATATATAATAATAATAATATATGCCATTTAGCAGACGCTTTTATCCAAAGCGACTTACAGTCATGTGTGCATACATTCTACGTATGGGTGGTCCCGGGGATCGAACCCACTACCCTGGCGTTACAAGCGCCATGCTCTACCAACTGAGCTACAGAACATGACAACAACATGGTAGCAACACAACAACAACATGGTAGCAACACAACATAACAACATGGTAGCAACACAACATGGTAGCAACACAACATGGTAGCAACACAACATAACAACAACATGGTAGCAACACAACATAACAACATGGTAGCAACACAACATGACAACAACATGGTAGCAGCCCAACATGGTAGAAACACAACATAACAACAACATGGTAGCAGCACAACATGGTAGCAACACAACATGGTAGAAACACAACATGGTAGAAACACAACATAACAACAACATGGTAGCAGCACAACATGGTAGCAACACAACATGGTAGAAACACAACATGGTAGCAACACAACATAACAACAACATGGTAGCAGCACAACATGGTAGCAACACAACATGGTAGAAACACAACATGGTAGCAACACAACATAACAACAACATGGTAGCAGCACAACATGGCAGCAGCACAACATGGCAGCAGCAAGATGAGATGCTTGGTGAGATACAGCTCAGATAGATGAGATGCTTGGTGAGACAAAGCTCACATAGATGAGATGCTTGGTGAGACACAGCTCACATAGAGGAGATGCTTGGTGAGACAGCTCACATAGATGAGATGCTTGGTGAGACACAGCTCACATAGATGAGATGCTTGGTGAGACAGCTCACATAGATGAGATGCTTGGTGAGACACAACTCACATAGATGAGATGCTTGGTGAGACAGCTCACATAGATGAGATGCTTGGTGAGACACAACTCACATAGATGAGATGCTTGGTGAGACAACTCAGATAGATGAGATGCTTGGTGAGACAGCTCACATAGATGAGATGCTTGGTGAGACACAACTCACATAGATGAGATGCTTGGTGAGACACAGCTCACATAGATGAGATGCTTGGTGAGACACAGCTCACATAGATGAGATGCTTGGTGAGACACAGCTCACATAGATGAGATGCTTGGTGAGACAACTCAGATAGATGAGATGCTTGGTGAGACACAGCTCACATAGATGAGATGCTTGGTGAGACAACTCAGATAGATGAGATGCTTGGTGAGATACAGCTCAGATAGATGAGATGCTTGGTGAGACACAGCTCACATAGATGAGATGCTTGGTGAGACAGCTCACATAGATGAGATGCTTAGTGAGACACAGCTCACATAGATGAGATGCTTGGTGAGACAGCTCACATAGATGAGATGCTTGGTGAGACAGCTCACATAGATGAGATGCTTAGTGAGACACAGGTCACATAGATGAGATGCTTGGTGAGACAACTCAGATAGATGAGATGCTTGGTGAGATACAGCTCACATAGATGAGATGCTTGGTGAGACCCAGCTCACATAGATGAGATGCTTGGTGAGACAGCTCAGATAGATGAGATGCTTGGTGAGACACAGCTCACATAGATGAGATGCTTGGTGAGACCCAGCTCACATAGATGAGATGCTTGGTGAGATACAGCTCAGATAGATGAGATACTTGGTGAGACACAGCTCAGATAGATGAGATACTTGGTGAGACACAGCTCACATAGATGAGATGCTTGGTGAGACACAGCTCACATAGATGAGATACTTGGTGAGATACAGCTCAGATAGATGAGATACTTGGTGAGACACAACTCAGATAGATGAGATGCTTGGTGAGACAGCTCAGATAGATGAGATGCTTGGTGAGACACAGCTCACATAGATGAGATGCTTGGTGAGACCCAGCTCACATAGATGAGATGCTTGGTGAGATACAGCTCAGATAGATGAGATACTTGGTGAGACACAGCTCAGATAGATGAGATACTTGGTGAGACACAGCTCACATAGATGAGATGCTTGGTGAGACACAGCTCACATAGATGAGATACTTGGTGAGATACAGCTCAGATAGATGAGATACTTGGTGAGACACAACTCAGATAGATGAGATGCTTGGTGAGACACAACTCAGATAGATGAGATGCTTGGTGAGACACAGCTCAGATAGATGAGATACTTGGTGAGACAGCTCAGATAGATGAGATGCTTGGTGAGACAGCTCAGATAGATGAGATGCTTGGTGAGACAGCTCAGATAGATGAGATGCTTGGTGAGACACAGCTCAGATAGATGAGATACTTGGTGAGACAGCTCAGATAGATGAGATGCTTGGTGAGACACAGCTCAGATAGATGAGATACTTGGTGAGACAGCTCAGATAGATGAGATACTTGCATATTATGTGAACGGTCTCACTGATTTTCCTTGAAGAACTGAGGCTGAAACTAACTGTTCACCATGACCTATGTAGTTGTCTGTCAAGCTCCTCTGCCTCCCCAGCCCTTAGCTGGTAAACGGATAGTTGGGGATTTTGGCAATGCTAGCTGTTCCCATAGACTTCCAGTCATTGAGCTAACGCTAGTTAGAAACTTCCGCCAAACTGCTCGCAGCGACATTAAAATGGTATCCGTGAATTAATCTGACTCAGGGGAAGTCGATAAAGGGCCTCAATGCCAAAAACCCAAACTATGCCTTTATTATTCACCTCAGTTTGAACTGTGCCCTTACTTCTGCATGTGTGTCTGTGTGTGTGTGTGTGATTGTGTGTGTGTGTGTGTGTGTGTATGTGATTGTGCGTGTGTGTGTGTGTTTGTGTGAGTGTGTGTGATTGTGTGTCTCACCTCAGTTTGAACTGTGCCCTTACTTCTGTATGTGTGTGTGTGTTTGACTGTGTGTGTGTGTGTGTGTATGTGATTGTGTGTGTGTGTGTGTGTGTCTCACCTCAGTTTGAACTGTGCCCTTACTTCTGTATGTGTGTGTTTGACTGTGTGTGTGTGTGTGTGTGTGTGTTTGTGTGTGTGTGTGTGTGTGTGATTGTGTGTGTGTGTGTGTGTGTGTGATTGTGTGTGTGTGTGTGTTTGACTGTGTGTGTGTGTGATTGTGTGTGTGTGTGTGTGTGTGTGTGTGTGTGTGTGTGTGTGTGTGTGTGTGTGTGTGTGTGTGTGTGTGTGTGTGTGTGTGTGTGTGTGTGTGTGTGTGTGTGTGTGTGTGTGTGTGTGTGTGTGTGTGTGTGTGTGTGTGTGTGTGTGTGTGTGTGTGTGTGTGTGTGTGTGTGTGTGTGTGTGTGTGTGTGTATGTGATTGTGTGTGTGTGTGTATGTGATTGTGTGTGTGTGTGTGTGTGTGTATGTGATTGTGTGTGTGTGTGTATGTGATTGTGTGTGTGTGTGTGTGTGTGATTGTGTGTGTGTGTGTGTCTCACCTCAGTTTGAACTGTGCCAGAACTTCTCCACGCTCCAGCTGCAGCAGCTCATTGTAACAGGCCATCATGTTAGGGTTCTCCACATATCTCTATAGAGTTAGAGGTCAGAGGTTAAACACAGTGTTTATCCGTCTGCATCCCAATAGTGCACTACTTTTTTTGACCAGGGCCCATAGGGAATAGAGTGCTGTGTATAGACCAGGGCCCATAGGGAATAGGGTGCTGTGTATAGACCAGGGCCCATAGGGAATAGAGTGCTGTGTATAGACCAGGGCCCATAGGGAATAGGGTGCTGTGTATAGACCAGGGCCCATAGGGAATAGGGTGCTGTGTATAGACCAGGGCCCATAGGGAATAGGGTGCTGTGTATAGACCAGGGCCCATAGGGAATAGGGTGCTGTGTATAGACCAGGGCCCATAGGGAATAGGGTGCTGTGTATAGACCAGGGCCCATAGGGAATAGGGTGCTGTGTATAGACCAGGGCCCATAGGGATCCCAAACCAGAAACCGTGGATTGATGGCAGCATTCGCGTGAAACTGACGGCGCGAACCACTGCTTTTAATCAGGGCAAGGTGACCGGTAACGTGACCGAATACAAACAGTGTAACTATTCCCTCCGCAAGGCAATCAAACAAGCTAAGCATCAGTATAGAGACAAAGTAGAATCTCAATTCAACGGCTCAGACACAAGAGGCATGTAGCAGGGTCTACAGTCAATCACGGATTACAAAAAGAAACCCAGCCCAGTCACGGACCAGGATGTCTTGCTCCCAGGCAGACTAAATAACTATTTTGCCCGCTTTGAGGACAATACAGTGCCACTGACATGGCCTGCAACCAAAACATGCAGCCTCTTCTTCACTGCAGCCGAGGTGAGTAAAACATTTAAACGTGTTAACCCTCGCAAGGCTGCAGGCCCAGACGGCATCCCCAGCCGCGCCCTTAGAGCATGCGCAGACCAGCTGGCTGGTGTGTTTACGGACATATTCAATTAATCCCTATACCAGTCTGCTGTTCCCACATGCTTCAAGAGGGCCACCATTGTTCCTGTTCCCAAGAAAGCTAAGGTAACTGAGCTAAACGACTACCGCCCCGTAGCACTCACTTCCGTCATCATGAAGTGCTTTGAGAGACGAGTCAAGGACCATATCACCTCCACCCTACCTGACACACGAGACCCACTCCAATTTGCTTACCGCCCATATAGGTCCACAGACGATGCAATCTCAACCACACTGCACACTGCCCTAACCCATCTGGACAAGAGGAATACCTATGTGAGAATGCTGTTCATCGACTACAGCTCGGCATTTAACACCATAGTACCCTCCAAGCTCGTCATCAAGCTCGAGACCCAAGGATGCGTTCTGAGCCCTCTCCTGTACTCCCTGTTCACCCACGACTGCGTGGCCACGCACGCCTCCAACTCAATCATCAAGTTTGCGGACGACACAACAGTGGTAGGTTTGATTACCAACAACGACGAGGCGGCCTACAGGGAGGAGGTGAGGGCCCTCGGAGTGTGGTGTCAGGAAAATAACCTCACACTCAACGTCAACAAAACTAAGGAGATGATTGTGGACTTCAGGAAACAGCAGAGGGAACACCCCCCTATCTACATC